>NW_022712275.1:719358-731074 GCF_011630105.1 Anneissia japonica
AATTCTCTTGATCCGCCCCTGAACATGCCTAAGCCTACACAATTTTGTAAGTGGCTGTCTCTCTTGAGCTCACATAAACAGTTCTAAGGCACGCCTTTCGAAAATGTAGACATTCCGAACTCAATAAATGTTTTGATGTTGCTTGTAGCCATGAAAAATAATATTTCACATATTCATAATACTGTACTTATATTTTGTGACTATAGCTTTGGAAAGCTTAGTGCTCATTCGAGGTTGACTTAAAATATCTCTACAGACAAATTTAGTTCTTGAAACTTCTGTTTTTTCAATCCTACCTGGTTCTTTTCTTTCAAAAACCTCCTCATGTTCACCGTACGTAATTGATCCAGCGGTTATAGATATCACTGGCAAAGTGCCATCTATGTTGGTGTCGACATGAAGTTGGCCTTGCTCATCAAATCCTAAGAAATCTTGAGTAATACGAACAAAGTAACCACCATCTACGCTCACGTATGCCTCACGGTATAACTTGCCGCCTGAATGAATGTTGACAGCAAACAAATATAATTGTAGTATCATATTATAGAGAAAACTTTCGTTCCTTCATGGTTCTATTGGGATAAGTTCAATTATGGTCGGCAAACATTTGATTAAGTATTGACACGGAGATTCTGCATTCTATTGCTAATTGTGTGTCTACAGCGCTTTTTGTGTTACATTCAGTACACTATGTGTTGAAGCAAACTTCACGCGATTGCAAAGTACTCAAAATAAAATTAGGACCTACACTATAAAGTGGCAATATAAAACACAATTACACAGTATTTCCTTATAAACGATACGTCGATATAACATATTTAGACTAAAGTCCGCTATATTGCAATAGGCCTAAATGATAATTAGCTCTAAATACAAAGAGACCTTTTGGTATTTAATAACTTATTCATCCGCATTATCTGAGATCAAAAACAAGGCACGCAAATGAATCAATTACCATTATAACTAGTAATTGGTTCAGATTACACCTTAAGCGACTTTGAGCAAACGTATAAAGCATGTTAATTACATGGCTTTATAAATAATACCACTGTTTGCCGAAAAACATTCTTTTAATTCAATTATACTTTTTAAACCCGATATTTAAGGTTCAATCATCACCGACGTAAGTAAATGAAAGAATTAAGTTTTAAAATATTATTATTAATAATAATAATGTCATCTTATTAGGCGCACGTATCCATATCTTGGTAGAGCTGCTCGCGGCACCGTTTTCCACCTGCAGAGTTGAGTGTAGATGTAGCCTTTTTTCTGCATTATTATTTTGAATTAATTAATTTTATTTAAATTATTTATTTATTTTTATGTATATTTATTTATGACAGACCTGACATAGATGGGAAAGATAGGAAAAATAAGATGCACACTCTTCGGGGTCACCATCCATCACCACGTACCCTGGCGCATTTCCGGACCTCTGCCTAGGTGGCTCGAACAAAGCGACTGGAAACACATTTGCCCTGCCACATCTAAATATAATCACATATTAATCTCGCCCCCTTCTCTGCTGCTACCCAATTTGAATTTAAGATCCTTAACATTTATAGGCATAATAGGCTGTAAGGAGGAAACATCAGTTCAGCTTGTCTAACTCCGTTGGAGCAAAAACAGTGCGACTGATCTTAACACAATGCTTTTGGTGACTCGTTCAAAGCTAAACGTGTGTAGTTGAGTATTTTATTTCATGACAAGTGTAGTAGCAGCAGCAGTAGTAGTAGTAATACAGCAGCAGCAGCATACTACCACTAACTAGGTAGTATTCATGGTATGCTACATAGTATTGTGGACAACCTGAAAAATTCTTGGTGTGTTCTAGTGGTTGTTGTAGGCCTACGGTAGTACATTTCAGTTTTCATAATCCGTGTTTTCTAACCTGTAAGCTGGAACCCATTCAATGCTTTGTCTGTAGATACAGAGAACATCCACCCCATGAACTCTCCGATTGTCGAAAGAAGCTGCATTGTCAAACCAAGGTCCTCATCGAGGGGACTCACGGCTACGTAAGCTCTTCCCTCTCCAAGTACAACGAACGTGTGAAGATCAAGATCAGAAAAGGTTTTGCCGTTGATGTTGCCACTCACAAGTCCGCTTACCCGAATATCAGAACCTAATGATTATAACATGAACAACGACATTTATAATAAATATAATCATTATACAGTAAATGTATATTAATAGGGCAACATATAATATAATAGGCATAGTTGCTATGCATTGCATAGTAATAATGTCAGATTACATCCTATATATTTCAAATTAGGACTTGCTTTTAAGCTAGTAATTCAAGAGTAGGTTACGTTGATACAATATCCTACTATTGTTGTTTATAGAGAAACTCCAATAGTACAATATTCAGATATAACCACAATGCAAATTAAACGAGCACACAATAAGGACAATGAGGTCGGTGTTTGCGGTCTAAAGGCAGTGATCCAGAAACATTTTGTCTACCAATTTGATCCAGTTTTACATTTTAAATAGGCCAAGTTTAGTTCTTTAGGTGTATTCACATATTATATATTCACAAAAACAAGATACAAGTAGATTTCTATACCGAATGAAACCTCGCCTCTGGTGAAACTGAACCAGCATGGGTGTAATATTTGAGTTTTAAATGAAACTAGAAAATGTTTATAAAATAATGATTTAAGTAAAACATTAAAAATAAAAATTAACACATTAAGGAAAATAATTGAAATTATAAATTAATCTAGAGAATTAGAGGACATATTAGATGTCAAAATATTCATATTATTGTATGTTGGGGTAATTGCTAATTAAAAAAGGAACAGAAGTAGATATTATCCTCCTATTATATTTCGGATTTAGGTTCTAATCTTGGTATCTCAAGGGGCGTGTAATAAGCCCAGCCTTCAGAATGTACATGAAAATTTTAACATCATGATTATTATTGGTACTGCAATTTGAAAACTAACGCATTGCTAAAAAGACTGATGTTACCTTCTTGTAGACATGACACACCATTTCCCGTGTAACCAGCATTGCAAACACAACAGAACCCGTCACTGTATTTTTTACACTCTCCATTACACTGGCTACAATCATCTTCGACGACATCTGCTACAACAGAACCAACAAAAACGTATTGGTTATCTCCTTTCTAACAACAGCACACCCAACAAAAACGTATCGGTTATCTCCTTTAACAACAGCACACGTTAGGAAGATAATTAAAAATGAATCCACCATTTTAATGAATAAAAATTAGTTATCATAAGAGTAGTTAATAATTTTTTGAATTTTATGTAAGAACGAAATAATGATGTATATAATGGCACAAATGCCTACTTGGAGTTTTATCGACAATACATGCTACTTATGTCCTAGCAGCATAATAAGCCGTATTGTACGGTAATACGCCTACATGTAGTAATAAATATTATTCGTTATAATATAGTTAGATACTGTTTCATAAAGTTTCAGAATGTATATTAAGTAATTTAAATAATGTTCAACTTGTCCGTAAAATGCATTATATAGGATAGTCGGCCTATTTGAGCACTGTTTCTATCATTTACCCCTATATTTTTTCCCAGTGCTAACTAGTAATTTTAATTTATGATGTTGCTTTACTATTATTTCTACAGCGTTTTTCCTGAATTCTTTTATATGGCCTGCATTGGTTCTTGGTGAGCCTACCTCTATTGCTGGTATCAGTCGAAGCTGTAGTTGATATGAAAGGGTCTGTTTCTGTCGGAACGGTTTCTCCAGAACCATCTGGCTCATTACCGCTATCTGGTTGACTAGTACCAAATGCTCTAAGGTCGTATAAAAACAAACCAGGTAGGCCAACATTGGATTCTCTGTAAAAGAAGTAATTTAGTATACTGTAAATTTGTGTATAACTATATGAAAACAGGAGAAAGTCGACCTACAACAATTTGAATTATGGGAAGTGTTTATTTGTAACAGAAGTTGCTTAATGTATAACATATTTGGGAATGACGAAAATAATATTATGCTTCTCCGCTGTGATCAAAATTAACGTTCCCCTATCAAAGGCTTTACCAAGGTTCTTCCCCCGTACTTGTTGTTACAATATTGTTATCGTAGCTGTAAATGTGATACGTATCATATGTTTTTAATGTATACAGAGTGTGATTACCACGCAATAAGTAGCGTTAATAAATTGAAAAAAAAAACCACATTTACAGGATACAATATTATTGGTTTGTCGAATATAAGCCTAATGTCATATTAAACATACAATCATAATTACATGTTTGCACTGGCATGACAGTAAATTGGAAATCTTTAGTGCTCAGCATCCTAGTAATTAATGTGGGCGTAAATCTAAAGCTAACCCATATTTTCTCTTTGCTCCATTGTTTTCATAGTTGTCAAATGAGTACAAACAGAACACACGCTTTCTCGTCGTGGCCACCTTCTGTCCCATCAAATATCACCGAATAAAATTATTTATGTTGTTAATTTGAAATCATCCATTTGTCTTCATTCATTAACGAGTACATAGGACTATGCTTTGTCAGTGTTAATCCCCTTTTCATATCTATGTTTTGTACTCTCGTGAAACACTGAAAATGTAGGCCTAAGACAGTATGGGACTGACAGGGCTCGACGGTTTTTATGGCGAAATTTTGTTGATGTGCCGCAACAACAAAATCTTGATATTTTACTATAATAAAAAAGCAAGAGATAAGCCCAAAAAGTTATAGGCCTATTTGTAGTATTTGCTAGTTCGTTATAATTATTATCGGATAGGATTACAGCAATTCTAAAAAGAACATTTAGTCTGAAGGTTTAATAGTTTATCACATTAAAAACGATAGTTTCATCGTGCTAGAAGCAGGTATTGAGACAAAAATCAGAAATATATATACATATCTTACATATCCAAGTCGAACACAGAAGATAAGCCTGAGCCAGGTAATAGAATGTATGAACTACCGTCACCCAGCGTAACACCTGCCTGGGGGAAGCTGGTGGTTCCCGATGGTACTTGAATCGGGTTTTCGTATTGGAACATGGCGTACGTTGACAAGCCATCAGTTGCTATGACAAGTTGGAATGTTACGGTCTAAAAAGAAAAATTTCACGCTATCTTTAATGATTTATTAAATTATTGTTTATTATGAAATTATTGTAATTCATTTCAATACTGCTAACATTATTATAAATATAACATATTCCTACCGCTGACGTTCCTTTCTGTAGGACGTCTTCCCAGGTAAATATCAGAACACTTTGTGGAGTAAAATCTTTACTGAGATATCGGTAGACGTCGTTTCTGGCTTTGCGAAGGTAATCCGTATCAGTTGAAGAACCATACCAGATATACCCATTGTCAGAACTATGATAAAAAAAATACATAATGACAAAATTATTAAATGTATTTAATAATAACAAATGTTTAATACATTATTTTCTGTAGTAGGCCTTACAAAACACTCGCTTGTGTTAGCTTAATTTAGAATAATACATTAGTTGTGTATGTGAATGGTGTCCATTTCGTAATGATACACGTACTGAACCTGTACTTTGTAATATTTTGCTCCTGCCTATTTCAATATAAGCCTAATCTAGCCCTAAACAACATGCCTAATGTTTTATTCGCAATTTGTAATACAGTAAGTTTAGCGGTATGTGTAGGACTGAAGGCTAGGTGTAAATTAGACAAATTAGGGGCGTTTGAGTTAATAAATTAGAAGCACTATTGAGTCGTTCAAAAATGAATGCCTTGGAATTTTGCATTAATTACCCTTAATCATGCAATAAAATTCCATATTTTGCTCCAACCGGAATTTGTGATTGCAATATCAACGCTGACATAACTGTGATTGATTTTAATTTTTTAATCCATTGTCCAATACATACATTTAAAAAGTTCTGCAATGATAGGCCTATATAGTGGAGTGAAATAAGGGCTTCATCTCTTCTATAATTACCACTTCCTATAACTTCTAATTAAACGTCCTCAAGAGATTGGGCGATTTCTTTAAAACCTACACAACATATTGTAGACTTAAGAGTAAACTAGTTTAAATCCCAGGACCATGGGATTAGAAGGCAGCAGGCGTTGATGAGTAACTGCACTCCAATCCAACGTAAGGTATCGTTTTTTAAGATATATATATTTTCAAGCTAGGATATTACATATTATTATATTATGTCTCTGTGTGTTCTCCAGTATCTGAACGTTCTTATAAACTACCTCCCATTCATATTCACCTTTGTATTTTTTCTCTATGTGTATCCCTCTGTATCAAACACTTACGGTATTGGAAAAAAAAAATAGCTCATGCCCATATTCAGTAGAATGCATGTTTATTACGGTATTCAATTTACGTTTTCTTTTTCTCTTTTTGATCTTTTTTCTGCTACGTCTACCATTTTCAACACAAATCAATCTGGTGTAAACCATGTCAGAGTCGTTTTGTGTACCTGTAAACAGGTGGGATGGCCGGGTTTCTTTTCAAAACGAATGCTGTAAATTTTGGGAATATGTAATATAAAGCATCAATCTGTATCATGGAGTATATTAACTGACATTAAATCATCTAAACTACTGTATAAACCAAGCGTGTTTTTAATTTATTTTGCTGCGTACGTATGTCTATGAAAAGAAGCATGTGGGCTTGTTTTCGAGGCTAATATTGGAAAACTAAAGAGGGCGCTTCAATTCATGATGGGCTTTTTCTCGAGATTAAGCCCACGTCTGGGCTTTCATTCGAGGTTTTACGTTATTACTACAAGCAGAATACAGATGTAAATAAACAGAATTCGGTTCAGTGTTATCTTTTTATTACTATGATGTACTGAATTATTATTTTTTATTGGAGCAATGTTTTCACACTTAGAGACTCTTCTTCTTTAACATTCAAATTGCTTAGGCCTATGTATAAAATAATAATGATGAAAAGATACGAAAACACTATCAGCAGCAGAATGCTCAATGGTATGCCAAAGGAAAAAATAAAATAAAACAAGGATTCAACAGTAACAGTAATCAGCATTAGGCCTAAATCAAGACGGTATAGATTAATGGTCAATGACTGTATATTAAAGATCTCCCTCCATTTTTTGGACCGCGGTTTTCATGTTATTATTGGAGACATTAACATAGCCTACAGTAGTTAGGCCCTACCTTGATGGATTAATTGATCTGAAATGCAAATGGATGAACTCTGTCAGATTAACTTCGATCAATAATAGGTACATCTTTCAAGTAGTCGATCAGTCAAATAAACATATGGCTCCAGAATATATTACGGACGGTAATTAAATCATATTCTACCCCGTATTGTACAAAACATAATCAATTCAAACATTTTCTGCGCGAGTGATTAAGATTTTAAGGACTAATTACCGCAATACCCACACGATCCTGATTAAAGTTTCATCTAAAAAAAACTGTAACTGACTTTATAAAAAGATGATTATAATTGGCATTGAGGAAACAAACAACACTCAACTATAACAAATTAGTAACAGCAGACAGTTGTTGGTATCACAGTTCAGTAAGCAACTGATTAAGTTCACGGTAAGTTCAAGCAGAGGAAAATATTTATATCATTTTTCGCTCGGATAGTCCCATACAAGTATCAAATTCATTGTTTCAATTTCTACAGAGAGCTCGTTGGAACATACCGTTAGTCATTTCAACTGGAAATTATCAACACTTTTATTAAGTCACGTGTGACTTATAGACACAAGGATGTATCTCGTGTGAGTAAACTGAATAGAAAGAATGCTATTTTTAACAATTCTGTCCAAAAAGGAGAGAGGGGTCATTCTAAAAATGGGCGAATTTTATTAATCTACTTAGAGTTAAGTGCATACAACAATTGAAGTTAGGACCTCCTAGATAGATAATTTAATTGGCCTGTTTCAGGAGCGGATTTATTTTTTTGGGGCCGCCCCGCCCCTCTCCCTTATTTGGAAAGAAAGAATAAGAAATTATTGATTGCCCAACGCCCCAGAAGTTATTTCCGGGCGTCCAGATAACAAAAATTTCCTGGGGGAATTCCCCGGACCCCTAAGAGTAGTGTTGTCTCTCGACCCCCTCCCCTTTTGCGGATATCTCTCAATCCGCCCCTGAGTTATTGTTGGTTGACTGGCTTCCTATGCCTTTCGGGTCCCATCTTTGTGTATACATTATTTGTAGATTATTACAAATTCGTGCCAATTAGCCGTTCCAATTAAAGTAATGAACTCGATGTAATTATTAACTTCCGACTAGACAATAATAGAGCTTACGGCAAAGAAAATGCAAAACAAGTTTAAAATATAACGGAAATTAGTTTCCCTAAATCGGCAAAATCTGGAGGCCTACTCAATGAAAGTCCATAAGTTACCATGCCCATATTTCCACACATTGGGTATTATTTGCGATATCAACCGTTTACATATAAGATACGGGTAGTCAAAATGTGATAAGAAACGATTATATTGTCAATACATATAAGATTCTATATCAACTGTATAATGGAAACGGCATGCAGTTTATTGGAATTTGAAGAGGCCCTTCCATCATAAAGTTAGCCTCATTTAGGTCGTACATCTCAATGAAACAATAAAATAATCATAAAGTTTCAGTTGGTGTTAGACCAATACAACGATATTATAACTGGGACTATTCTACGGATGAATGACCGTTGTAGAAACCTTGCTCAATGTACTAGGTTATCTATCTTGGCATCGGGATTATAAAGATACAGTATAATACAAATATGGAAATACAGTCCATGGTTGGAACAGGCAACAGTAGTTTATAACCTCACACAAGTAGCCTTCTGTATATATATTGGCATAGGCATATATTACTATTAACGTTTATTTGAGCGAATATTGAATTTGCTATAATTAATTAGGCTATAGTGTTACTACGTTGTGTTCTTATCCTTATATTCGAATACGATTTGTATGTATATGATCTACTCACCTCGTATCTAAATCTGTGAGGAATGGAGCGATCAACTTTGTTCGAAAATCTGAGAGATCAGTACTGAAATCAATTGGCTGCTCACCAGTGGGCGTATGCTCAAATTTCAAAAACCCATCGGTATGTACCTGTTAAAAAAACCACCATAGATGTTAAAATCATATAAAAAAAAATACAATAAAGATATAATCTGCAATTTGCCAAAATTTATTGAAAATCAAAATTAACGAGACCTTTGTCTCGAAAGGTAATGGAGATGATCTTGGGTTCGAATTTCGGTGGATATTGCTTTTTTCTTTTGTTTTAAACTATTTATGAAAGTATAATACATACTCCAAGTATTGAAATACACGCCATCGTGTTGGGATTCAATATTTCGACATTAATTATGTCATCATCAGGATTTCGACATTAATTATGTCATCATCATTCCTGATGATGACATAATTAATGTCGAAATATTGAATCCCAACACGATGGCGTGCATTTCAATACTTGGAGTATGTATTATACTTTCTTAAACTATTTATGTTCCTTTTTGTAGGATTACTTATGTTTTCCGAAGTTAATGTTTAACCACCAAAATACCTTTAACCGTTCAAATTTCTTTGCAATGTCGGATTGATCTTAAAAGCTATAAATAATAGACGACTGCCTGCCTTATAAAAATGTCATAACCCAAGTATGCGCAAAAAATTTAGGAACTTGGTTAAAATCAAGCTAGAGTAGTGTCACATCAGTTTTTCGCAGACCAGTCACCTAGTAGTACCATAACCAGTAGGCCTACAATAGCCAAAAGGGGCCTAGATGATCGTAACAGGAAATATAATACAGTGATATTTGACTTCCAATAGAGGAAGGGGAGCACGATGAGATGAAAAGCAGGAGCAGAAAACAGACTGGAAGAGGGGAAGAAACAAAAGATTGAGAGGAAGAAGTATACAACATTTTATGGAGAAGTGTAGCGCAGTTGTAAAGCTGGTCACTTGTTTGTCACATCATGTTCTCTCACTGTATGTTAAGTTGGTTCATGGTGGTTCGAATAAAATTAAATTAAAACGTTAAAAATCCTAGTAGAACTATTTTATCGTTTTTCTGATTATGACGTCATTTGGTTTGATTTGTGAAAATATTTTTTTTATGTATACACGATAAATAGTTATCGAATCGTGCTAATGTGAAAACCTCTCATATTCCTTTAATTTTCTATATGAACAATTGCTATTTTGAGCTTTTTATCTTTGATCGATATCGTCATAATGTACACAGGTCTTAATGGCCCTTTCCGGAGTGACAACAGGGCCAGGAATAAGCGCGTGCCTTACAAACACACGTGTTGTCCCACGTATAGTTTTTACGGTGTCGTTTTGTAGGGCCTAGCAACAATATTCAAGGGGCGGAACTTTAGCGGAAAGGTCTGTTATTATGGATAGATGTCTTAGCGTGATCTCAGACTCTGTATAAAAATAATATAGCTAACCCATACCGTATACAGTTCAAGTTCTGTGTTTACACATTTTGGTATAACATAGGCCTAAGTCTGTTTGAGAATGTCTTTACCTTGTTCGAGCCACCACATAAAAGAATGATACGTTAAGTTGGCAAATATTAGGCTACCTCAAGGGTATGATATGAAAACAACCAAAGGTCTTTATAAATGTCGGTCATTCCTTTGTGAACTATATGAATGATAACTTACAATTTAAAAAATTTGACGAATAAGCTATACTGATGTCATTGTTTACGTAACTTAAAATTTGATCCATTATTTATATCCTGTTATGTCTGAAACATTTTCGTTCTCATTGTCTATGCTGCCACATCCGGTATGCAATACAGTACAGACATAGGCCTACAACTAACTATAGGCCTAACATCTACCACGGAGGCATCTGCCAAGGCCTATACTGGTGTAACACGTTTACTTGAAAGCGGGGTTACAATATCAGCTCCCAAGTAAAGAAATCACTTCTTTGGTTGCAAAAATACAATGAGATTTCATGAATCTATTCAGGCTTAATTGAAGCCATGGATTTGCAGTTTTAATGGGACACGGGTTTTAGCTGTGCAAAGTCCGATTTCAAAGTCAACATCAGACGTCTTGCTCAAAATTAGACATTGTGGGGTTTATAATTGCGCTTTTTGTTTTTGTCGGAAGCATTTTCTTATGGATTATCGGGAAATAAGCATTTAGAAATTAGGAGATAATTGCGGTATATAACATCCATACATCGCCAGTAGCGGGCCGCTATTGACATTGTGTAACTCTATGCTTGTCTCTTGGTCATTCAATATTTCTTTTGGTGGTTTTTTGGTTCACCGCAACATTTTCTCGGCGTCCACACGGAAAAATAATGGATAAAGTACATAAGAAAGAAATCACGGTACCCGCGCCTCATAACCTTCAGAGTAAACTGCTAGCGCCCTGGTCCGCTTGGCTAGCGAACAACTGTTGCATTTAGGTTTCTCACATTGTTGTTCATAAATCGGTTCTGATAATTACTCAACAATAACAGGTAGTTAGACTGACGGAATAACCCAGTTGTTTGCTAATTGGTTGTTTGTGGAGTGTATGGTCTACAGAGAGAAATAAAATCTCGATGCACATTCCATTGCCATAAAATCGCTGTTAACATTTCGACTAAACGTAAGGAGTCGATTGATTCAAGCAAGGAACCATGACATAGAATTGTCAATCTAAATATTTCACAGCCAAGGAGGTGACAGGCAATGACAATTCAAAGTTTATTAACCTGATGACAATCACCTGTACTG
>NW_022712275.1:731091-740405 GCF_011630105.1 Anneissia japonica
GAGACAGTATATATATATAATATTCACACGCAAGTAGGCCTACATTCGCCAGTTACAAGTTAGAACAATGCTTTGAACAACTACTTTCATTATGAAGTTTAATAATCTGAGGTTATTTCTGTATGCCCTACAATAGTTACATCAGGGAAGTATTTTTATCGATATTACTGCTCCGAATGAAACAAAGTCTTCTTTAACTATGGTATTTCAGACAACGTAGTCTGATTTCAGTTTTGAATAGTCATTCAAATTGTTTAAACTTTAAAGCCTACTTATAAACTGACGGCTACAAATTGTGCCACCGCACCGACAGATTTAAATTACAAACATTTTTATGAAGTGATACATAAGCCTACAGGTTAAAAATATACTCACGAAAACAGCTGTTAGTTGGGCATTGTCTAGGATAACAGGCACCCTGGAATTTAAGTTTGCTTGCTGAGCGTCCCCAGATCGAAGCGCTTTCTGTCCCACTGATGATCCATAGCGATAAAAATCTTGCCTTCGAAGGCTAAGTGTACTTGCAGCTAGGCCTACAAGCAATAATAGCTGTCCAAGATAACCCATGTCCGTTCACCCACACGATGTTTGACTTGGCGGCTTACAAAAGAGGCAAGACAGAGGCACTTCCCTGAGCTTAACACAATGCAAGTGCTTAACTTACTTAAGTCCCAAAGTTTAGAAGCGGAGCAATTTTGGGATGTTCCACTGTCTGCAAGGGGCGCTGTATACAGTATTATCAAATTATGGTTAAGCCTAAGTCAATTAGACGACTATATTAATTCTCTTTGTTACGATCTAAAATGAGGATATAACAGTTAAAACGAAGCATGCAGTTGATGAGTTTTGTTTTACATTCAGTAACCGGTAAACACAGGAACATATGTTCAGAGCATTCCAACAATAATTACATCTGTTTATTCAAATGAATAAATACAAACATGTTTATTATTCAGATAATTTCAACTTGTTATTTTGATATGATCATAACTGCTACACAGCACAGAATACACTAAATGACAGTGTAATCAATAGTTAGATTTGTTGTTAAGGTTTTAATTAAAAGCACTGATTGACAGCTCCCCGGAGTTGGAAGAGTTACACTCACAAAATAAGGGCATATAACAATGAATAATTATCATTGTTACTACTACTATATTAGTCCATCAATAATAGGTTATTAGCGTTAAATAATATTAATTAAAAAAAACCCATTATTATTAGCATTATAAAATAATATTATTAATATTAATAATCATTATTATTAGCATGATTATTACAAACATAGGTCCATAGTAAGTACACTTATAGTTTTTAAATTGCACTCAACATTTTTGTACATAAAAAAGGAGAAAGGAAAGAAAAGCAAACAGTGTAAGAGGACTATTTAGACTTTAGGTGTACGTATCCCAAAGGAAGTAGTTATTATAATATCAGACAATTGTGGTTATAGGCCTACAAAGCCAGAGTAAGTTATCTTTGTTTAGGATTTCAAAGCTCAACAAGTAAACAACATCATTCAATCATGGTAGGCCTACCAATAGAGCTGTTAGTTTGTTTCTAAATAAGCCCAGCAAAGAGTCCTCCCACAGAATCTGGTCAATGGATAGATTGTGTTAAATTTATATTATTATTATAAATGATGTTATTATTGAGAGATCATATCGTGTTGTGAAGACTTGTAGGCCAGTAGATACGCTTTGTGAAACTTTGAGTAAAAGCCTACTTTTCTAACCATTGTTAAAAGATTCATGGTTTAAAGTAGGGGACCTAAGTTAAATAATGAGGCTTTCACAAACACTGAAAACAGCAAATCACAAAAACGTTTCCAAATGCTAAAGGGTATTAAGCAAAACATTTCTAAAGGTTGAAAACACTATACTAAGACTTATTTGAGCAGTTTATTACATCTATGGTAGCGTTTGCCACAGGGTGGTGAGAACAAAGAAATGACCCGGGAGTTTTGAGCCAGCTCCCATTGCAAAACGTATACCTTGCAAAAGCAGACCCGTTGTTGCATTGTTATCGCTCACCTATGCGAAATTAGTCATAACCCAACATCTTAATCTGTGAAGTCATAATTTATTTCAAGGAACGGGTTCATTTTGTAAAATGGTGATCATTTTGTATGGTGATCATTTTGTAACCATTGTTTTTTTTTGTATCATGGAGGAATAAATAATTTATTCCTCCATGGTTGTATAGAGGAATTGTGGTGTTGGTATAAATTAATAATATTATAATTGATACCAATTTAATTCCATACTAGTGACATACTATATATAAATAGGCTTATATTGATATAGGCCTATATCTATACCTACCTGTATATGTGTGAGGTTGGAGTGCTGTGTGTTTAATCATGGAGGAATTCATGGTTTAATATAGACATTTCACGTCTGATACAAAATTCAGGTGTGACAAAATCTTTATTATTTTCCATAGTTAGGCCTACCTGTTTTTAAGCGACGTGAGACTCCGGTAAAGACCACTATATAAAATTATTCAGATAGTCCTCTATTATTATTGTTACTGTATTGCTGAAGGGAAGAATCTTACTATTAAGCTTAATTATCTAAACACTTTTCGGCTTGGCTATGCGTATTAGGGTAAAAAAAATTCAATGATTTTTTCCTTCTTCATCGATCAGGGTTTTTTTATCAGGGTTTTCTGTCCAGCACTTTGGTCACTTACCGTGCTTGGATCTTCTTCAAACTTTGTCCAAGCAAAAGTAATATAGGCCTATAGTTGTGCTTGTTAAAATATAAAGTCATTTTACTTAATTTGAATATAAAAAAGCGCGTAATTAAACTTTTATGTTAACGCAATTTGCGTTTTCTAGAGCGTTTCAAACTAGCTGCAGATAGGTTAAACACAAACTTACCATTAATTCCATGAACAATATTCGCCCTTAACCTGTGAAATTACTAAAGTCGGGTTCTAGCTATATTAGGTTAGAACTTCTCATCAACAAAAGCATTGTTTGGCAGCGTCTAGTAGGCCTCATTTTCCATATTTTTTCCCCATCCGATATAATTACCGTATTTATTCGAATAAACGCCCCGGATTGTAGAGAGGGGCGTTTATTTGAGGGAGGCGTTTCTTTTAGGGTGTAAAATGGATACGCATATAACTCAAATAAACGTCCCATAATTTCATTGTGTAAATGTGGAACTACAACATATAGGCCTAGGCCCTACGTGTATTTACCGTCAAATGTGTTATTGCGTGACTATAAAGAGTATTGATCCCAACCAGGTTAGAAAAAAATTTTAATTCTACGTACAGGGGTAGAACATTAATAGAATAAGCCTATGTTAAGAATGATGTTTCTTCCATTATATTATTTGTTTACATTCATTTAGGGGCGTTTATTCGAGGCAAAAATAAAGGCCCGAGGTGCTTATTCGATGGCGGTGTTTATTCAAAATAAGGCTCTCAGAGGGGGAGTTTATTCGAGGGGGCGTTTATTCAAAGCAGGGCGTTTATTCGAATACATACGGTATACGATTTGGTTTTAACTTTCGTTAATATCTGTTATCATTATAGGAAGGAATACCCCTATGTTCTTTTTTTTAAAGCATACATAGTAAGTCTAGTTGTAATTGTAACTATCATTTTCCATATTAGTGTGTGATTGCAATGCTATCTTAGGCCCAATGGCTTACTTCATATTTGTAGGGTTATTTATCGGCCACGTTTTTTTGCTTATTAGGCAACCACCCCAACCACAGGCTTATTTGAATTAAAGAAGCCATTACTAAAATTACGCCTATTAAAATTCATTACTAATGGACATTTGAAGTAAGTTTGTTAAAAAACTTTACGAACATTAGTTTGAAAAAACCCAAAATATGATCTCTCCCTCTCCATATTTTTTATTTAGAGGGAAGGCTTTGGAATTTTGCTTCTTGTATTGCCTTGTTGTAAATTGTGTTTCTTTAATGTTGCCTTATCAAGATGATTTACGTATCAATAGAGTACCCATATTATCTTAATTTTTGTCTTTTAATATTAATAATGCAAAAATTGTGTAAATTAATGTTATAAATATTACT
This sequence comes from Anneissia japonica, assembly GCF_011630105.1. Lineage (NCBI taxonomy): Eukaryota > Metazoa > Echinodermata > Crinoidea > Comatulida > Comatulidae > Anneissia > Anneissia japonica. The sequence continues at coordinate 735,150 of NW_022712275.1, forward strand.
TATACGTCTTGTACTATTATAAATGTTGGACGGCCTCGTCTATTTTTAGTCATAAGACATTGATGGCAGTCTATCAAAATATAAATTTATTATTATCTCATCTTCAATAACTATACAACTTAAAATGTTCACTTCTCCTTTTGATAAGACAGATGCAGGCCTAGTCGAATGCTGAATGTGTTATACTATTAAGCAGCATACGTGCACACAATTTATATCAGTTATGGGAGTCGTATAGGCAGATGATATGACCGTAGTTCTAGCCAGGCTACGATGAGGCCGTCGAGTGTAAAGGTACATCAGCGGTAATAAACTTGAAAAGTCGGTATGCCGCATGATTCATCCCTTGCGACACGTTTCACTTGCCGATGTCAAAGATCACTTGACAAAGATTAACTTCTTATTGTTTTGGGTATGTGTAGGCCTACTGTGATTAGTTGAATTACTTGTAGAATGCGATAACTCGTATTGAAACCACCACTCTGAAGAGTATAGCAGACTATAGTTCCACTATTCCTGACTGGTGAAGAAATGTGGGCATCGCCTTTCCATTCTACAAGTCGTGGCAGTGGTGGCTCCAGCTACCTGCCCCTCCGATTCCCCGACTGAGTCATGGGTCTCTGCAAGAGACATTTTTCACACACTCTGTTAAGGAACTTCTTCATTGAAGGGCTATGCCCGATACGTTTATAGCGTTTGTTTATATATATATATATATATACTTATACACATCTAGATGTGTATAAGAGACAGCCCTTAACCTGTGAAATTACTAAAGTCTATCTTATATATAAATAAAACAGTATAAAATAATCAATAACTATTACTGTTACAATTACCCTTCATCATCATCTGTTTCCTACCTACTGGCAGCAGTTAATTTCTCAAATTTTCTCTTTCATATGATCTACGTTTCATGATGGCATAGCTTTCATTTTTTTCCTTCAGGTTTAAATCCTCAATAAGCGCCTCGGCGCTTAATTGGGAGTCCATATTAAATTGTGTAATTAAATACATAGAGAAACAGGGTTTTAAATACAATGATGTGTTCAAATAACACAATGAAGACGCGCAAGCATATCTTCATACATTTTATTAACAATGATGTAGGGTTTATGATAGGCCTACTGAATTAGGCCTACTATGAATCTGTCTCTTATACACATCTAGATGTGTATAAGAGACAGATATTGGATCGCAAAGGTAGTACTTTTATCTTTAGTTAGTNNNNCGAAATACGCAGAGCTGTGTGTGTGTACCATCCAAGATGGCTGCCATAGATTCAGCCAATCAAATTTCGCCTAAGCGCCGTCGTTTGCAATTGCGCCCTCAATTTACACAGAACGTTCAGTACATCATGTTTGAAACTCGAGCGTTGCGGTGTATCTGTCTCTTATACACATCTAGATGTGTATAAGAGACAGATTATGAATTCTGCACTGCCTGGGTCGTTTAGTTCTTAGAAATTAAATTAAAATGATCTGCAATTTGCCTAGTTACGTCAACAACTGTCTCTTATACACATCTAGATGTGTATAAGAGACAGGTCCATATTAAATCGTGGAATTAAATACATAGAGAAACAGGGTTTTAAATACAATGATGTGTTCAAATAACACACTGAATATTTTAAATAAGCGGCGATTTTTCGAGGAATTACGGTACAACTACTGTTACGATTATGTTATGTTGTTATGTTATGGTATGCTATAACATTGATGGATACACAGACTTGAATGTAAAGGCGAAAAAAAAAAAAAAAAAAAAAAAAAAAAAAAAAAAAAAAAAAAAACATTCAGAATGGCTGAGGCTATTACGCAATAACTAATTTCCGTGTGTCAGTTGCGTTGCGCGCATCGAATCAAATGCCGTTGCTCCATACGCATGACAGACGATGTGCGCACTTTTTGAAATTGATCACTTTATAAGTCTGTATGGAAGCGAGGGTATTATTGGGCATATATATTGCGAGCCTATAACTTTTGCATTCACTAACAAACTAGTGATCAGATCAAGCAATTCCGTGGATTGTTTTGACTATATTGAGCATGCCGTGTATTAGGCCTATAAATATGTCAGGATTATAACGCCGAACTGGAGACTCGCAATTTGTTGCCTTTTTAACTTCTGAATCTGAAATTCAGTGCTGCACACACGGATGTAGAATGTAAACAGACTTTAATAAACAGCTTAAGGACACAATGCTTCGAAGAAACTATCGGCCAACATTTGCGGATGAGGCATATGATATTCGGGCAATAGACCACGTGAATGGCAGGTACGTCGACTGCTTAATCACGTACAACTTGAATGAACCTCTTGAATCTCCGACTCCAAGCCTATGCGACATGGGCCCAACCCTGCAACAAGCTGCCGATAGCTTTCAAGAACTAACTAAGCGTAATGATGACATTCCTACGTATCAAGATGCAACTATGAATGACTCTCTCGGCCTGTCATACACTTCACATTATGCTAATCGTATTTTTTCAATTGGACCAGTAAAGGCGAAAAAAACTGTTCCACGATATTTGAATTATTGTGGTTTTCGGCAAATTGTACTTATATTTTTCATATGTATTTTTGTATTCATATTCTTATATGCGTATGTAAAGCAAAGATGACCATTACTCGTTAATAGTACTCCTTGAAAGTTGTATAAGATAAAACTTCTACTTTACATTGAAATGAGAGAAATCGTTCTCATGGAGGTGCATTACCAACTTGTTATCTTACCTTGGACAAACGATACAACGAGTTTTTTTTAAGAATACACCTAGCCTATTATTTATGACCTCTCACTGATTAACATTGTGTTTTGTGATATAAACTTTTGATTGTGTATTATTCCAAGATATTGTGAAAAAATAAATGAACGTGTCCTAAGGGAAATTCCAAGGCAGTTTACCAGTCTGACTTCGTTATAGTTCATTGGTAAAGTTACTGGAATTAGGGTCTTGGGTTCGGTGATAAATAAGTCTACAATACATTTTCTTCAAAACTATTTCTCTTATTTATTTAGAGTTTATACCGCAGGCTTTTGATGATTAATTACAGGTACCATTATTAGGAATTCTGCACTGCCTGGGTCGTTTAGTTCTTAGAAATTAAATTAAAATGATCTGAAATTTGCTTAGTTACGTCAACAACATTATGAACCATGCCAACCAAGAAAAAAAATGGTAAAAATATTTGTACTTATAATGTAGGCCTATATGAAATCATGTTAAAGCCCCATTCCGGGCGAAATTTCACTAAAAAAAGGATTTTTTTAAAAGAAAAAATGCATAGGCCTATGCATTAGGCCTATTCTAATTATTACAAACCATAGAAAAATATTGGCATAACTTTTCGTTTTACCCTAAGGAATAAAAAAAAAAGAAAAATACAGACTCTTTCTCATAGGAGATTACCGTTTTATCGACGAATTCTTCGATACTAGGCAAATTCAGAGGTTGTAGATCGCATCTGCTGGAATGCTCTCGTTTTTATGTAGGGCCTATACTTTATACGGTCAATAAAGTGTGCCCTCTCTAATGAGATTAGTTTTTGTACTTCGCATTTCGCACACTGCGGTCGATCGAGTAAGCCTGAGATATGTTTGTTTAATTGTCAAAATCTCGGTCAGAATAATTTTTTAACAAATCTGAAATAATTCCTATGAAATATTATATTTCACATGTGTCAATACTAGAAACGGGAAATATCATGTCGGCAGTTTTATAACAGAACCTAAATCGAGGTAAGGCTAGGCCTAGCCTAGCAGTATTGGATAGGCTAAAGTTTCCGGCGCCTACTATTATTTCTTGGCAGACCTATCGCAAAATCAAAATCCATCCGAATTTATTTATTATTATTTAAAAAAAAAAAAAAGAAAAAAAAAAATCAAATTTCTACGAAAGCCTATTCGTAAATTTCAGTCTTATTTTAAATTTTATTTTCATGTTTAGGAATCTCTAATTTCAGTTAAACTAGCAATTTCGTATTATATTTATAAATCTTTATAATATATATAAAAATAAGATTTTTCTTAACAACTGAAATTTTGCCGAGAATGGGGCTTTATATATTTAAAATTATATTCACATCCTGTAATTTGAGTTTTATACTGTTGGATGCAGCTGTAAATAGAAAAGAAGTATTGTGTTTGTATGTAAACAGAATATTATCGTCATCAGAAAAAAATACATGACGAAGACATTGAGGGCAGTGTAGTGATATGCAGCCCAGAGCCATAGATAGAAAGAGTTGCGACATTGAGAATTTAGAAGCCATTTTGTTTCATACGCGATGCGCGTTCTGTGTCTAAGATGTGCGTTCCTGTGTATAACATTGTATAAATACAGTTAACAGCCTCCTGTATAGTTTAATTCCATTTAATCTTTTTAGCAGTCGAATTTCATGTAACTGTATTTATAGATTTTTCTTTTAATGATTTCACTACTTTATATCCAATTTCATATTATAAATACTGTAATAATTTACTATTTTTATATAATTCTAATTCATTCCAATAATTTACGCGAGCATGGAATTTACGCGAGCACGCACGCGCGCAAATATTCGATTATATATGAATTTTTATACGCTGTCCATACTAAGTGATGTTAATTATAAAATATAATTGTAAACCCAATTAAGTGTGTGAAATTAATATGCAATGTACGTAACACATATACTTTGCATGTGTTCATCGGGAAGATTATGAAACAAAATGGACGGTGTGTACCACGTGACTTTCGTAAACCAAGGAGCGGAATGTCGCAACTCTTTATATATATGGCTCTGATGCAGCCCAGAGCCATAGATAGAAAGAGTTGCGACATTGAGAATTTAGAAGCCATTTTGTTTCATACGCGATGCGCGTTCTGTGTCTAACGTGATGTGCGTTCCTGTGTATAACATTGTATAAATACAGTTAGCACCCTCCTGTATAGTTTAATTCCATTTAATCTTTTTAGCAGTCGAATTTCATGTAACTGTATTTATAGATTTTTCTTTTAATGATTTCACTACTTTATATCCAATTTCATATTATAAATACTGTAATGATTTACTATTTTTATGCAGTTCTTTAATCCTTGCCGATAGACCGAGAGAGCCCCCTCGATGGCAAGCATTCTTCAATTAAGCAATCCTGCCATATAGACCCTTAATTCGCTCCTGTTATTTTTGCAAATAAATGATATGTGACGACTAGCAAAAATTTATTAAATATGTATATCAAAATGTAATTAAAATCCGATAGGGTATATA
>NW_022712275.1:740721-749659 GCF_011630105.1 Anneissia japonica
TGTATTAATATTTTATATATACTGCAATTATTCCTGTCTCTTATACACATCTAGATGTGTATAAGAGACAGGGTCCACTCGTATACGCGTTGCTTTATTTTGCGAGGCTCCCTTAACAAAACATTGATCGGCCATAATATGGTGTTTTTTACACAGCATAATTAAATTTTATGATCCTAGTCATCGTATTAATAACAAGAGCGACCGCTCACGAGGTCTGCGCGTTCCTCGATGCTTAAAGACGCTACATGCGCAAGTTATTATAATGGGTTCTTTGGAAAAGCTAATAAGATAGAAATTTTTAAATAATTAGAATCTTTATTTGTACAAAAAAAAAACACCATTATTTAATGATGAATGAATGATCATTTGTACAAAATTTAAAATATAAATAAATTGGAGAAAAAATTTAATACCAAGCTAAGACGCGTTTTGAACTCATGACCTTAAGTTCTTTAGAACACTTTCTTAACCGACCGCGCCATTCATGCGACATGCTCTATTAGTGGTAATGTACAGTAATATTTAAATAATTAGAATGTTTATTTGTACAAGAAAAAAAACATTATTAAGAATGATCATTTATACAAAGTTAAATTACTTAAAATTGGAAAAAATTTTTTTCTTACAATTGAAAAAAAAATGAATACCAAGACGCTCACGACTTAGGTTCTTTAGAACACATCCTTAACCGAAGGTCGCGAGTTCGAATCGCGCCTCGCTGTTAATTTTCTTTTCTAATGAACATGGATGACAACCGCACCATTCATGCGACCCTGGGGTCTAACTTAAAAAGGGCGATGAACGTTTGTTTGGAAATCACCTCTAGATGTGTACAAAATTTTATATACGTCCGTTCAAAACTGGCGACGCTGGACGAAGTTTTTTTTTTAAAGTTGGACAACAACAACAACAACAGCACTGAGGCTCTGGGTCACCAAAACATGTATTTTATATTAGGCAGTGGTTATTGTTCTTTGGACAGTTACATCATTCTTAAACAAATTTTGATTAGATGTTATTGTTTTAATCCAACCATGCATACAATAGCCTCCAATCAGAGTTAAGCTTCATATTTTGAATACACCGGTATCGTTTCGTCTATTCTCCTAGTGCGAGCAGCGGAGGAGGGTGTGAACAGAGAGAGATACAGTAGGTAAGTACCAGAGAAAAAGTATTAATAGGCCTAATAGGCCAATGTTTATAATAAATATAATAATGTACTATTGGAAGTTACTCTGACGAAGGTCAGAGGACAGACCGAGAACTACGCCTTTTAAAAGCGGCTGAATTAAGTCAATATAACGCATTCTAGTTCTGATGGCCTACCATGATTTCGGACGTAACGAGTTTTATATCTTTGACGATATCGTTGTGATTTAAATATCAACCGTTCGCACAGTATTTAGACATTTTGAGAAGAGGTAGGCTAACATGACTTCACTACCACATAGGCCTACCATCATGTGTCTATAAGTATTAGTCTCTAATGTTGCCCATTTTGTATTGCAGGCTGGTCTTACAACTGGATGTCATTTAAACTAGTGGATTCATGGGCGCAAGAAAATTGTTGCGTCAGTCAGGCAATTCCTGGCGCAACATTGCGAAGAATTATTATAGGCCTATACCGTATATTGTTTAGAGTTTTGGATTACACGTTATTTGACTTGGCATCTATATTTAATCATCCTTTATCTTATTACATTTCATTGTATTTCATTTTCATTTCATTAGGCCTATTATTCGACTGCAACAACATACATCTACCTTATTCTCTTAATATGCACATAATCAGCACATTAAAAGAATATAATTATTTCATAGGTTTCTATTATTAGGTCTCTTTTATTTTATTTAGAATATTTTATTAATATTATTGTCGTATTGTTTATCTTTTTATTGTTGTTATTGCTATTATATTTTAATGTATTACCATTATTTATTATTGTAATTACGTTAGGAATCACGTAGATTTCGTAGATGCCATTATTCAAATTTCAAATATTCACTTAAAAATTTAAAAAAGTATTGAAATACTTGCCAACTGGAATCTTTCGACGTTTGCACCTTTTTATCCTCCATCCCCCCTTGATGTGCTGATCTGATGAATTCCATCGCAGCTTCGAGCATCCAAGCATCAACCATAGTAAGAACTAACATGTGTTGAAACCAATAAGCTAATATATAGACACCTATATAGTACCTTTTTGGTTAAAATGTGATGTTTCCTACAATTCTACTAACACACAGGGTTAGACATTAAGCTCTTCTTTTCCAGGGCAACGAAGCTAATAATTAATAGATATCATTATAGTTGATGTTATGCAATGTTAATACTGTATAGAAAAAAAATAGCCAGATTTTATATTTAAGGCAAGGTTCAATGGTTATTCCGAATTGAATATTATTAGATGAACCATGGATTCCATGGATAAACTTCCAGTAGGCTCTTATCGCCATGCTTGGCCACTGTTATGCTGATAATCTGACAACAAAATTAGATCATATATCCAGCAACATTTTGACATCATTTTATCATATACAGTATACAACATCAATTAGAATGTTTATAAATAATGTATGTATATGCAAATTGAACTAACACTTAGGCCGATATAGAATTATGTCCGTTGTTTCTGTTAATCATCAATTATGTTGATTATATGCAAATGTGACGGAAGAACCACAGGTAAGTTACTAACACAGCAAGACATCGCTTCGAGCATCCAAGCATCAAACCAAGTAAGTCAACTAATCACTATAGATTGTTTGTGTAGATAAAACAATCATACTAATATTGTACCGTACCCAATACCCATCTTGTAAACCACTTAATTTAAATCATAGTATTTTTTTTATTGTATTTTATTTCTGCCGATAGTGGGTTAGGTCAGGTTTTGCTCATGATAGCAGGTGGTGCCCCAATGCGTCTTCAATTGTATCCCTATGAAATTGTTGTAATAATAAATCTGTACATCTGTACAAGCAAGTGCGTTTTGACTCGATGTGTACATTTATTTTGTGTCTGTGTCTTTTTTTAATCACATTTATTGTAACCCCCCCTATACCAAACGTTGTGTTTCTATGTTCCAATAACTTGGTACATAAGAACATGCGTTTATATGACTTGTTTTTAACATACTAAAAAGTGATTTTTTTTTTCTAAATTTGTTCTGAATTTTAATTTTCTAAATGTAAAACAATCATACTAATGTTGCACCCAATACCAATCTTGTAAACCACTTAATTTAAATCATAGATTTTTTTTATTGTATTTTATTCGTGCCGATAGTGGGTTAGGTCAGGTTTTGCTCATGATAGCAGGTGCTGCCCCAATACGTCTTCAATTGTATCGCTATGAAATTGTTGTAATAATAAATCTGTACATCTGTACAAGCAAGTGTGTTTTGACTCTGTGTACATTTGTGTCTGTCTTTTTTAGTCACATTTATTGTAACCCCTTATATCAAACATTGTGTCCCTAGGTTTCAATAAATTGGTACATCAGAACATGCGTTTATGACTCGTTTTTAACATACTAAAAATTGACTTTTTTTCTAAATTTGTTCTGGATTTTAATTTTGTAAACGTAAAACAATAGTAAATGACATTTATTTACCATTGTAGTCTAGTAAATGAAAATAAAAATGATGAATCTGTATAGTGAATGCAAGGTTTATAAGTAATAGTTTGTTTTTCATTCCAGAAATAGTAATTTTGTTGTCCACAGACAGTATCAAGGCAACGAATACCTTGTGTATTGCAGGTATTTGTCGACATGCATGTGTGCGGAATAATTAAATGAATATATTCCTTCAATACGTTTTATAATATTAAAGTATCAGAAAAAAGATCTGGTGATTTTGATAATGATGCTTGAGGAAATATGATAACTTACTTATTGACTGGCTTGGTACTCATGTCGATGGCTATATCGACGTGAAATTAAATAAATGAATAATGACGATAACGATGTTGGTGGTGGTGATGGTGATGATGATGATGATGATGATGATGATGATTGTGATGATGATTGTGATGATGACTAGTGACGATTATTATGGATTTTAAAGTTTCGGGTGGTTTCTCGAACTTTAGTGAGTTGTGATTTGAACTGACTTTTCTATTACAACATGGATGTATAATATACCTCCATGATTACAACAATCTGTAATGACAGATGATGGTGATGACTTTAGTGACGACTAACGATAATGAAATGGGGTACCAAATTTGCAAAGTTAAGTTTTAAAAAGATGTTTGAATGTCTAAAAGCCTGAAAAAGACTTGGTGGGCTTGTGAATTGAACCGAGGGTAGCTGCCTATTCATACATCTATACATTAAACTGTATTTTCATTTCAGAAAAAATCTAGATTTTGATAATGTGTGAATTTCCAAATGAATAACATCAATTTGCTATGTAGACTCGTGCTTCTGATGGACATCTATCGACATAAGGTAGATTCTATAAACGATGATGCGGATAAAGTAATGCTGATGATAACGATGGTGATGATGAAATGGTAGATCTGTACCTGCAAAAGGCAAGTCCGAATTCCTGGGGTTTGTGAAATGTGAAATGAACCTCTGGAAGAACTATTTGTTAGCTAACTTGGTTGAAATTCTACGAGAAACTGAGAGCCTGGAATTAAATCTGTATAACATTAGCGGATTTTTTCCTGGTGGGAGGTTGAACCTTTCGTCAGGGGGCGACGTCCTTTTACCAATTATGGGGGTCCAGGGGCCATGTTAACCTAAATGAAACTTGATTAGGATTGTTTGGCTGTCCAGAGGGTGGGAGTGGCGGGCGGGCATCCCTTTCGCTAATGTCGATTTTTTTTTTCGCAGCGGGAACTGTTTGGTTTCCAAACCTCGAGGTTGGGGTTCAATCCCAGTACATTTCACTTCAGCAAGGGGCACTGCATTGCTTCTCTCCAACCAGGAGTATAAATGGATACCTGGTGGGGTTGCCTGCTCCTGCGCTGTTTCCATCAGCAACACTTAAAAAAGCATGTGGATCTAATGAAAAAGAAGCCCTTTGTATATGCAAAGAAAAGGCACTATATAAATGATATAAATAATAACAATGATGATAATAATAATGTCATTGTGTTTAACATATGAGTTAATATTCCTCATCACTTATTAACAAACAGAAATGGTCGATAAGTGAGGCCTTAAATGATTGTCCACTGTCGCCGACGCATGCGTCGTTGCCAAACTGACTAGAATTTATTGCGATCGACAATACAGGAAACATATAATTGTGGACGTTGGTGATTAATAATGATGGTATGGTGATGGGCGGTTTGATATACTAACAACAGTTGGTAATGCTAAGGTGAGTTTCAATGTGGCTTTTTCTTTAATTGCCCGTTTGATTATGCATTCTGTTCCAAATGATGGGGCTGCAACAGTGGTATATCTAGGGGATCGCATGCCCTCCTCAAGAACACGCTAATGAAATTTATTAAGCCAAAAACTACCCTAAGGTAGTAAAAAATCACCTCATACCACCCTCACCATATCATCGAACTCTCCCACTTCACCTTCGCGCCCCCTCCACCCCAATCTGTTTCAATACGCCTATGGGCTGCTGTTATATTGTGGGTCAAACTAGTTGGAGAAAAAAAAGGGTGATTTTTTTTTTGCTGCGAAAACTTAACGATGAATAATTATTTAGATTCTTACCTGTATAGTTCAACCAGTTGGGTTATTAAGTTTACGGTAGGCCTATACTTGTACTGTTATATAAATTGCATTAATTTTCTATTTCTATTTTTGCCATTATCATAGTTTTTGTATTACCAATCTTTATCATTCTCATGAAATCTTTTTACTAGGTATCTTGTACTTTTATGAACTGTCGCCTATGCATGAGTGCAGAATAAATAAATATATTCTTATTCTTGCTATTTATTAGGTGTAAATATGAATTGAAGTGCAATGTATTTTATAGCTTAAATAATTAGATTCGTTTTATATATTTTTATCTATTAATTTTAGCTGCGTGCTACCATTTTGTACATTTTTTATACCGTAATAAATAAATGACTAATAAATAAAATATTATTTGTGAAAAAAAACTGTTGATTTTGATAATGGTGTTTGCGGAAATATTCATCAATGTACACTGACTGGCTGGTGGTGCTTCTGCCGATGGATAATTTATCGATTTGAAATGAAAAAAACAGAACAATGACGATGATAATGATGAATGTGATGATGATGATGATGATGATGATGATGATAGCGATATATGCTATGCAGACCTTCATATCGACATGAATTGAACATTGAACAAATAACGACGATGATTATATTGATGATGATAACGAGGATGCTGTTGCTGGTAAGGATGGCGATAAAGATGATGTTATTCAGTAGCGGCTCTAGGATATATTTTCTGGGGGAGCTAAGTTGTCCGACAAGGGGACTTGAGCTCGTATGCTCGAGCTGTTAGAAGGGGTTAAGAGGGGGTTCCCCCTCCCAAATGAGATTTTTTTAAAAGAATATCAAATTCTAGATGGCCGAAAATGGCACTCTCAGACTGTGACAGACATGTGTTGGCTTGGTGTGGGCCTATTTTTAGGTGGGCTTGACCTGTCCGGTGGGGGGCTTAATCCCCCTGCCACCCCGCTGGCGCCGCCACTGATGTTATTATAAAGATAATGACGATAACGATGTTGGTGGTGGTCATGATGATGATGATGATTGTGATGATGACTAGTGCTTTTACCAATTATGGGGTCCAGGGGCCATGTTAATCTAAATTTTAGTCTAGAAACTTGATAATGATGATGATTACTTACTTGATTACTTGGTATTATACTCCAGGCCCGTAGCGTGTGTGTGTGGGAGCGGGGGGGTTAAGGGGGTTACGACGAACCGCCCAAAAACTGGAGAAGGTCCGCATTTAAAAATGAAAAATGGATATTCGTCATACAAGCCAGAAGTATTCCAAGTTGGCATTTCCTAATCTTTCCCAGCTAACAATATTACGTTATTGTATAATGGTTAATGGTTTCCAAAGGGTCCACTTTTCACTGAAACGAACCTCCCACAAATTAACTCACGCTACGGGCCTGTACTCCTGAAACTTTACCTTGCTTATGTTCCTGTCATGGCTCAAAACATGGACTGTAAAATAAAATTATAACAACTGCATTGAATGTTCAAATGATTTCTTGTAATAAAATGTAACTACTGTTGTCATTTGCTATATATTAAATTGTGGTAAATTTGATGTTGATGCAAATACAAATTATTAAGGCAGATATTATGCTTAATTGTATTTATTCAGTCACACCAGCATCATAAACATACGTTAAAAAATGTTGTTTAATGAGGGATGGACATGAAGAGAGTGAGACGTTCAGTGCACAAAGCAAAATTGAAGAAAAACGATTAGTTTGATAAGGAATTTTAAAAATTACAGCATGGATTCTTGACTACAGTATTCGCTGGGGTTGGATCTGAGCGTAGATCTCCGTGATGTAAATGGTATGATACTCGATAGCGAGAGATCGCATGTTCGAATCCCGCCAGACACACTTTTTCATATAACTGAAATAAAGGAACTTTAAGCTAATGAGCTGTGCTGGATGCAATTAAGCTGTGTTCCTATTCGAACACTTTTATTATTACAATATGTATCAATTTGTTCTTCGTAAATCCGGGTACACAGTGCATCTGTCTTTATGGATTTTATGATATTGCTGAAATGAAATTCTAATAGAAGTTATATTATTAAAAAATGACGTGAGTTCATAACAAACAGATAACCTGGTAATGGAAATTTGATTTAAACTTAGGTCTATATGCCATTATACCAGCATAACGGTCTCGCCAAAAGATGTCTATAACGGCAGGTTTGTTTGGCGCCCTCGTCGCCTTGAATGACATTCATCGACACAACAGAAATGTAAACTAATTTACAGACGAGATAAGTACTATAGGATATCTTGGTATAACTATTACCGGCGCCCTCAAACGTTTTAAATTTACATTCAACATTTTAGGGTTTTCCATTTTACACAGTTTTATATATATTCTTAAAACGTCTCCTCCGAAAGACGGTGCTCTTGACACTTACATTTTAGTCCACAAAGAAACACAAATAGATACTATCAGCTATGGAAATTGAACTGCTCCTCGTCCAAGATCTCCATGTTTCAACGCTCAGAGTGGCTACCATATAAGGCCACTGAGATCTAACCTGCTCTCTACTCTTACGCGGGCCAAGCAAATTTGTTTAGCCCAAATCTTGAATTTATAGGGTCGTCTATTTGGCAAATTTTCCCACGTCTATAGGGGCTCATAATACCTAGGCCTATAATATGATTTTAGAATACAAAACTTTTCAAGCTTTATTTCAATACTTTAACCATTGAATTTAGCCCAGTGGATACCATTCTACTAGCCAAAATACATGATGGTGATGGTTAGCTTCGATTTAATACACAATTCCGACTGACCAATTTTGATTTTCGACGTTCACTCTGCCTGGTCAACATATTAACCTTCAATGCCATAAAGAGAGGGAGGGACAGAAAGCGTGGTGTAGCATGGTATGTTTTGATGTTCATACATAATATTTTTGTAGACACTAGTTAAAAATGTATTGACAAAAATACGATCAAAATGCGTTTTTATATTGATGTTCAATACACCTTCACTCTTATTGAGATAGTATTCACAGTACATCGCTTTAAAATTGTAATGACAGATCATCTGTTGTATATTTGATATGACATTTAATGACATTTAATGTTGTAAGTCTCGAAAGATCATCACGGGCATGCCACAAATGACGTAAAACATTCATAGCCGCCTAAATTTTATGTGCTTCGAATGATGTTACTTGTTCATAAATTTTATTTGGCGAAATTAGACTGTACAGTGTATAAGATCTGATCTGTGAAAATATATATAAAA
>NW_022712275.1:749691-758336 GCF_011630105.1 Anneissia japonica
AATATGTGAAGTATGGTATTGCCAATATTTATTCGAAATAATACGACGTTTCGAGCACAGCTCTTCATCTATAATATTATTATATATACAGTAGGTTTAAGTATTATTACTAATTTAAAATTATTATTTTTAAGTTTGCTATTGGGTGAGTCCTTCTTTCCTCTCACTTGTCCCGTGCGTTTTTGGGACAACACGTGTGCTTGTTAGAGACGCACATATTCCTGTAGTCAGTAGTTCTATACCTCAATGCCTTATATAAATGTTGATAAAAATGTATTTTGTTCGGTTTTGATGCACTGTCTGTCATGAGCTGGAAAAAAATTTAAAAAAAATCAATTCCCATATTTAAACTGTCTTATTTGTATGTTTAAGTAAATTATATATATATATATGAATGAGAAAAAAAATGTTTCAGGTCAGTTAACGGGCAGTGGAAAAATAAGTGTAATGTATTCTTTTGCATTGACCTTTGAATTGCGTAGTAATCAATTACAGGATTTATGTAGTAAAATGTCTAAGGCAGCAAACACTTTTTCGATGAACGAGTTGGAAGTTAATAACTTATTTGACTCTTTTCTCAACATTTTAATTGCATTTTTTAGGTTTTATTCCAATCTTATGGCAGAGTACATCTTTAATTAACACACAACTAACTACCGGCCATTTTTCATGGTTTGAATCCATGGTTCTGGGTTTTCATCTCTGTCAGCTGGCTTGAATAGTAGGAGGCAGCAGTAGTCTAAATTTTACAATTTATTTAGGTATTGAAAAATGTTTAGGAAATAATTATGAGAAAATGTTGATAAAATTACAACGGTTGCAATCGTTATATAAATTAGTTAAAGAGTTTTTGACATCTGTCTGTTGCCATTATTATTTCGTATTTGATGAATGAACAGGAAATGTCAATTTTTCATTTATTACAATTGTTAGTAGTGTTTGAGTGACATGATGATTTTGAACCAAATGATGATAATCGGTCCTACTTTTAAAACACGTGTTGAGTGATCACAATCAATTACCAAACGCTCGCCCGATTTGAAGTACGGCCTTAATAGTCTACTTGTTATAGAATGTCTAATATAGCAGCTAGACCAAACCGCTTCAAAACCATTAGTTTGGTCAATGGGGCATTTGGACAAGCAGTGTAAGGTTAAACTTGTGAACGTGTCGAATTTTAAAGATTATCTTTATTATCGACACATCCACAGTATGTTTTTATTAAGAGAAACTTGCTTAATTAGACCGTCGTTGCACACTATTGGGTCTTAACTTATTCCTCAATGATTAGGCTAATATTCTGGGATCATTGAAGGAGACATTCAAGGAGACAAAGCTCGTCAGGAATAAGTAGTGTATCTAATGATGTAACGGCAATGAATTTAGCAACGTGCTTATAGTACTAATAGTATAGGTATGTATATTTAAAAAGTGCTATATTTTATCAATACGGTTTTTTATACAACAGCTAAGCTGCATTGATAGAGCAGCTTAGCTCAGTGCTAAACTGATGATAGCTGTTGCATGTGCTCAGATTCTCTTGCTACCCGGGTCAATGCCAATCGTTTACTCTTCTTGTGTTTCAGCTGGAGGGTTAAAATGAAAATTTCAATAGTGTACACGTTTAAGAACGCAGTACACTCTCTGCAAAAAACAGTAGGGGATTGTCTCCCGGTGTACTGCCCAATCACTAACAGAAGGACCCCAATGTGTGATACATTTGGTGTTCACACCAAATAGGCCTAAATCCTATGTTTGTTTAATAAAATCATCACCTTTAAATAAGGCTAAAATATTCCCACTATTACAAGCTGAGGATCGAATAAATAATCCAAAATATTAGCCAGTACAATTGAAACCCTACCATTTGCTGACAGGATATCATTGAGAGTACATAATCCCATAACCACTAGCTTTAAACATTAATTATATCAGCTACGTATCCACCCTCACTTATCGTCGGTAACTCTTACGGTGGTGTCGCCATTCTTTAACGGATAAAACGTAAAATATATAAATGTTATTAGTATTAAGGATAATAGTTTTTATGGTTTTAAATTTTAGTTTAAAAATACTATCTCACTACAGTAATGGACCCAGTTCGAATGAAAATGAGTGTAGTCAGAGTAGTTTAAGTTGATAATGATGTTTTGTGTAATCTTTATACCTTTTGCTGAATGTTTCGGGAGTCACATTTTCTTCTGTTGATTGTGGGGTTCCCCATTTATTGCTTTTGCCTGCGTTCTTAATGTACTAAATTTTGAGAATGTATTCGTGTGTTGTAGATGCAGCTAATTGTTTTTATCTACTTTTTCTTGTTAATACTTTTGATCATCATGTTTCTTTTGTTATTCTATGAATATAAAATTCTTAAATAAAAGTGAAATGAAATGAAAATGAAATGATACAGTATACAGTCAAGTTCAGTCAAGCAATGAAAGAGAACTATAGGCAACAAAAGATTCAGAACTTAATCGCATCCTCATGCTTTGCTGAAACTTATGCAGTTTATGTTCATTGTGCCGAGTTATGATTGATTTGAAAAACATTGAATATACAAATATATTGGTAAATTTATGTGATAGCAATGTCCATTTTTAAATTTCTCTCTAGATTATGATATAATACAATATTGTGCCAGGCTGAGTGACTAAAATCAGCTATAGAACCAGCTTTTCGGACTAGGGTTAGCTCTTCGGGACATTTGTCATTTAATGTCGGACGGAATCAAGGAGGAGGAGGAGGAGGTTTGACCAAAAGGGCAGCAATCGTTTAATACTATTTCTAATAATTAGCCATTTTGACTGTTTTATCTACCTACATTTAATGTTTAGATTATCTTTTTTAGCTCAATTATAACAATTTTTAAAAAATTTTTACTTTTGAGATTTTACTGTATTTTATCCGGTTTCTGTACTGTATGTTACTTGTTTTTAATGAATGCGATTGTTGTCTTTATTGTATTGGGCCCTGTGGGAGAACAGTAGATTTTCTACTGAACAGGTTCCCCAGAATAAATAAATAAATAAATAATGTTGCAGAATTATATCACATTACAAAAAGCGGATTTGTTGTGCCAATGGCAAACCCATGCCAGGCAAGGTGATGTTTTAAAATCTATGAAAATCAGTAGGAGTAGACATAATGGGATTTCAGAAGTTGTAAATCAAAATATAAAGAGCAAATTAAAGCTGATGTTGTGACTGAGGCACTGTCTGTGAGTGATATTAACTATTTCTGTTAAGAAACAATATGCCTGTGCTATAAGAGATATGATCTTCGGCCTTTTAATATACCGTATCCCATGGAAGAGCATCCACGGATACAATCACGAACCAAAGTGTATGGCGGAAAAATGACATAGGCGGAGGTTTTAATGAATCCAAAGTAGTTAAAAGAAATGGATCGTCCCTAAATATTGTGGTAGATAGTGAATATGGAGGAATCGTCTCTGAACTAGCGCAATACACTGACTCAGAATTGTTTGTTATAACTGCAACTTTCTTATAGACTCAATAAATATGATCTTATTATACAGACCTATTGGTTTTTCGAACTGGCTGTGCTTAATTCTTAAAAAAATACTTAGCTTTTTTGCTAATGGATAGGCCTAGTTCCAAAGAATTGTTATGTGGAAAACATTCTCGTGGAATCGGTAGCATTCTTTTATAAGAAAATCGTGTATGGTTATGTTAATCTTACGCCAGTTATCGAAAAGTTTGACTTATTGGGATGGAGCTAGGAAATGATGCCAACAAAAATAATAGTGTTGGTGATTGCAAGTCTTCCTTAAAATTTAATGATCACTTTAGTAAATTTGCATTACATCGGGAGAAATTGCAGAAGATTGGTAATGATTACATACAATTGTTAAAATTTTGGGGGCTTCAATTCTGACCCGCATGGGCTACTTCATAAGATCTACCATTTGTTTTAATGAACATGGATTACATAAATCTGACATTAGGAGTTTTGAATTAGATGTTTTTACGCGATGCCCACGCCACTACAAGCTGGTTTGATAATGTTGTTTGATCTTGCTGCATTTGGTATAAAAAAACGTCTCGTTGAGCGCACTTAAATATATCTCTTAAAATATCTCCACTGTTCCGCATCATCAGTGCTACCACTTGCTTTCTCTTTTGTGACCACGGAAAGACTTAACTGGGGAATCTCATCCCATTGTCACACATTAGCAGGTCTCCGTCTAATTTAAGACCCCTCCAAATAAAGACCACGTTATGGTGTCCTTGGATGAGCACGTATTCCTTATTTTTTTGATAATTATTTTCTACAAGGATGCCAGAGACCAGAAAGCCCGCGGTCCCAAAAGTGGTCTTTAACTGAACAGCTTTTACGATTCTTATTTTTTACTCCAGTTTAATTCCTTTATTTTATATTTGTATCTTTATTTAATTTAACATATTGTAGAGTATCGCAGTATATATACATATACAAATACACAGCTATTGAATATTAATTGTTTGCCTAGAGTTTATTAAAATATCTATTGATCATTTTCTGCGCCTCAATGTTTTAGTAGTCTAGAAAGCGTTTTATTCATCTTTGAGCGCTATTCAAATACTGCCATGAGTAATTGATTTTGGTCTGAAGCCCTAAGCCTCTACATATCCAATCCATGTTTTCTGTCTCCATTGTAACATGCATCATCATGCAACATGAATCATCATGTTGAATAAATTTCTGATTCCAAATTACATTTGTTTGATTTTTGTTGAATCATCTTGTTTTTTGTCTTTGTAACGCTTTTGCATTCTTCTTCTGTAAAACTTATATTTGCTAAAGCAGGCCTAATTTTAATAATTCAATCCAAGCGTGCGGACAACTTACAAGTGTTTTCGTATGTACCCGAACTCGACATTACTTGGTATTCAAGGAAAGTCGCCCACGTAAGTATGACAAGATTTGGATGACCAAACAGAGTGTTGGATCTACATATAGTTTACCGCCGAATTGACCACAACACAGAGGTTATTGATATATGAATATTTTTGTTAGTGATAACTGATTGATGTTTTAATAGGTATACTCTAAGTAAATTGTCTGGATCGCCTACGGATGTTTCGAGACGTATCATGATGTTTAAGAGTTTTAACGCCTAACAATAATAACTTTTGACATAAAAACAAGAGAGCAGTTTTTAATCTAGTTGAATATGGAAACTTTAAGACACCACCCACTCCCCACAATATCATCAACTGATAACTACTAGTTTTGACAGTTGTTTACTACATGATCATACTTCAAAGTTTCTGATGTACTGACCACCAGAACCGTTATTTTTAAATCATGGCTCATGTAACAATGCGTAAATAAGCAAATATTTGGTCATGTTGTCTTTATAATTATAACGCTTAGTTTGATAAAGTGGATTCTTTGCCGGAAGTTGATTAATAAGATGAGTGAATTCACTCTGTAAATACGGTAGCTTACATCATTACCAGTGCGGCCGTGTTTCTATAATATTAATCGGGCTCTCATCTTTCAAACATGATTGGCTGTGATATTAACAAGGAAGGGCTGGATTCATGAAGCTACGGCTACTATAATTTATACGACCAAGAGATAATATCTTTTATCCCTCTTTTTCGTTTGTTTACCCTATTGGCCCGTGTTCTTATAGGGTCATGGTTCTGAAACACTTGCCCTACTGTCCTCTTTTCTCTGTGCCTCTCTACTGAAAATAGACGTGTATGCACTGCCGACGGTTGTCTCTCTGAGAATGATCTAATAAAGGCCTGCAGAGCATTTTATCTAGATTTGACCATAATTGTCATAAGAAAAGGGTCAGAAAATACTAACGATACGAAGTATTTGTTACATTCAGATATATTTTATCACAGTGTAACACAGTTAAATTCACATAACTGACAAAGTGACACATGATTAACAGGTGAATAAATCAGTAAACCTTACCAACATGTAAATTATTGCTAAAACCAACGCTACGGTATCTATGAGTCAGGGAGCCGAAAGCTATGTCTCATTTGTGAAGACATATTGAGTGAATTTTGCAGTTTAAAGTGGCTGACGTCATTTTAAATTTGAGCCAAAATCGAACTTAATTTTGTTGAAAACAACAACATCTTGAATTCGGTGATATTGATTGGCTGTAATGCCACCCGTACCCTCAATTTTCATAACCGTCATCGCTTTCAAGCTTGTTTTAATGGGGTAGCTCCATCACAAAATAATTATTGGCTATACAGTTAATTTCTGTCCTTCCCATATTTTTTTAAAAATATGATGATGTTTATAAGGTCATATAATGCATAGCTGTCTATCTTATAGATTTGTCAATAATATTTATCAAAATCATAATAATAGCCATCATAATAACAATTTATTTTTTCGATTAAAATAATGGTTATTATCACAAAAAAAATCATCATTATATTACATGATTATTACGTCACACATTTCATCATTGAATAAATATTATATTACGTAATGTTTCCTACCAAGTACAAACTTTATTCCGTGTCTTGATTGGACAATCGTATCCGCAAGTCCTTAATAAATGAGATATTCAACGGCGATAGTGACTTTGCTCTCCAGCTTCGTGTGGTGTTAACCATGTTGTGACGTCATCAATCATTGAGTCAATAAGAAAACTGGATCCAGCAACTATACGTCAAGGAAAATTGTGCGATTCATCGAATAGTCGTGAAACTGAGAAATAGTAATTTTTACATTTCAACTGCCATATCCACCAATTGAGTCGGTTGATTGATCTTTAAAGGATAATCTAGGCCTACACATAACCTGTACCGTATCATTCAGGAACAACTCTCTTTTTGACACCGTTTCAACCAACGTTTATTTGTACACTTTGGACCCAATCAAGACTCGTCAAGTAAGTGGATTAATGTGACTATTCATTAGACCTATGGTTAATTATATCTTTGGCCACATATAGAGCTAGGCCTCAGCTGCTAAAAATGATATCTTTCAGAGCATATATACTTACTTTTTTATGTTGCTAACCTTTAAGCTCTTCAATTGTATAGGCCTAATACAATTTGCAATAATATTATGCGCCATACCAATATATCCAGGATAGCAATTACATGAGGCTATTTTGTATTATCGGCACCAGCAATACTTATTCCAAAAAGTGTTTCGAATGGAATGTTTCGAAATAGGCCCTATATAGAATATTCGATAGCTGTGTACTATCTAACATAACAAGGATACTTTCAAACCTCTATAAAATAGCCTTATGTTTCACAAAAAGACACTATTTCTGATGTCATATTAAAAAAAATGTCGCACAAAATACCATACCAAAAATGTTTTTTTAAGATCCGAGAGGTGATTAATGCGTCCCTACATTCGATGTAGTTTAGTGCCATAACAACCCAACCGCATTGAAAATAAGACTTCTGATAGGTTAACTTAGTGTCAAAATTGTGCCATTTTTTATCAGAACACGATAAACCTAACAAACGGGAAAACTGATAGTTACACTTATAAATGTATGACGTTCGCGTCGCAAATATCTTAATAATGTATCTTGAAATCTTCAACGATAAAGACCAAAGAAAATCCACCAGAAAGCCATTCCGCAACCTTAGGCCACCCATACTGAGCTATATTTTGTATACTGTGTTATTTAACATATGTCTAGGCCTACAGCCTATTTTTATATCCGTAATACTGTACTTTTAAATACCATAAATCAGTGCTCAGCATTTTTATGCCCAGCTTTCGTAATTATAATGTTATTGCTTTAGGCCGAATACATCTGCCTTGCATGCCGGAATGTTATGTGGATTATAATTTAACTCCACAAATGATGCTGAATTTGCGTCCATGGAATAAATAGATCAAATGCAATCATCATTTTACTTATGTTATCAACCAGTATTAACATTTTCGATAGATTACAACGTAAATCGCAATACTTACTACGTACGACTTTACAATAACAAAACTTATTATTGACTCAAATGTTTTCGTCTGTGCTATAAATCGTATTTATGGCCCAAGAAAGTAGGATAGGAGTACACCACGATGAAGATGAGACGCATAAGATAAGGCTACTTCGGGATAGTCAAAAGTCTGCCAAACACGTCGAGGAAGAAACGTGTAAAGAGAATAGCAAATGCCACTAGTCAAAATACTTATAATTTCAATTGACATGCAATATATCAGAAAGAATACTGTTTTCAGGCAGTGGGTTACGATGAGAAACTATTTAGATTGTGCGTAGATAATGTTGTACGTTGTTGAGTCATAATATTAGCAACCAACTTATAATGGCATCCAAATAGCTTGTGTTATAAAAAAGAAAAGAAGAGGAATGAGTTCGTGTCTATAGTGATATACGATTATGACATCACACCTGTCCGCAATAAGACCTGTTCAGGCATTCACTATAGATATTTTCTTAATGTAAATTGACCAATACTGGCTATCCGCATAGAAAACTGCAATTACCTACGAATAATTTAGCTTCATAAATACACAAAATAATCCTTTACCAATGGCCGGTTGATTACCAACAGTTCATTCCATATATTAATTTATACCCACTGGTCTTTTTTTCAATTAAACTAAAACGCAATGCAACTTCAGAAGACAAGCACGAACACACTAGTTATATATAGAAGTGACCGGTG
>NW_022712275.1:758446-774506 GCF_011630105.1 Anneissia japonica
TAGGCACATCACGACTATATATGGGCATACAACAGTTTTTTTTGACTTTTTTGACAAAGTGTGGACCACTCATTTTGAGGATTTTTTAGTTCGAGTTGTTTTTAGTCGTGATAACAATACGACATATTTGATCCAAGGAACCTGGTATTCAAAGACTAGCATATTAAAAACTGATCTACAGCTCCACTCAGCTCTTATATATAATCCTTAATAGACCTTTCCGCTAAGCTCCGCCCCTTGGATTTTGTTGCTAAGGTCCCACAAGACGGCAGTGTTAAAACATACGCGAACACGTGCGTTTGTGGGACAACACGTGTGTTTGTGAGACGCGCGCGTATTCCTAGCGTTGTTTCGATTAGTCAGTTGTTAAGTTTGATTGACACTCCGGAAAGGTCTATTCGACTGTTAGTATTCTGCTGATTTTTTTAAGCGTTAATATTTCTTCTATATATTTTTCTAATTCGACATCAAATGATTTCCTTTCAGGGATTGTTTCTTTTTATTGACACTAAATTGTAGTAATGACCTGAAGGTTCCCCGATTCGACCGACCAATCAGCGTCGCCGAAATCAGTCGGCGGCAGCGTGTAGCCATATTATTATAAAATAGGCTTTATCCAATAAATATAATTACATTAGTCAAATTATTAAAATCTTTTCTTTGTGTAAAACATATTTTTAAATGTTCGCTTTTGTTGGCGATTTATTTATTTAAAAAAATTTAAGTGACCCGTTATATTTAATTGCCCATTTAAGCTGATGTATTGTTTTAAAATCTCTATTAATCTATACATTATTTATTTAAAATGGGTAGCCCTTCCATTGATAATGATTTTAAGGGGTGCCTTTATGCAATTCAAATCAATAACAGCACTGAAAAACAATTAGCAAAACACAAGCTAAAGTACAAGAATGTATAATATAAGTTCAAAAATGATTGTCTTACTCGGATGTTTTAATTATATTTGCGCTATTCCCGTCATTTAGATTAAACATATTTATTCACAGAATCTCTGTAAAGAATAATATCCTATGTGTATTATAAAACCAACCTTTAAAAAGAGACAAAAATGACAACTTTTTCATTTAATAAGAATTACATAATTTTACATACTTCAAGCCACTGAAGAGCAGTGGGATTATACTATATCCCGATTATTGGAATAAATTAAAAACACTAAAATGAATAACGAAAACAAAACATGAGCATATATTATATACATCATACACAACACATACAGTATAGCTATCACTTATTGATAATACCCATACACATCCTTATAAATAACTTTATAAAATATATTCATATATAAAATCTAGAACGTTAAAGATGAATTTGCGAATGTGATTCCAGCCCGGGACCTTTTGGTGTCTATTCATATGCCTGAAAAAGCTAGGCGATAGGGGATTATTTGAGAATCCGATTGGAGGCAACTCATCTTTCGCACTCTCTTGCAATGTACAAAGGTAGTACAAAAATACCTATGTTTTGTTGTATAATTATCTGGTAGTCTTAACGGTACATGACTATGCCGAACTTCAAGGTATACTATAAAACTAAATAAGCCATTTCGTAGTCTCAACTGCGCATGCCCGTATTTAAGGTCAATCTACATGAATCTACGTTGTGTGTCAATTGACCTTGATATGGGCATGCGCACTTCAGACTATGAAATGGCTTATTGTCTCAGTGTCTGTATCTTTCAAAAGCAATATTAATTATAGTTGTTGGGTAATTATAGCAACCGAATACATCTCTGTTCAATATCTGCTAATTAATAAAACCCATATACTGCTTATTTATATGCCAAGACCTTTCACAAAACGGATGCAGTTCAAACTACGAAATTGGTAGGCCTAAATAATATTATTGTTTAGACAATTCCATGCATAGTCCCATCCGATCTGAATACCGACGTAGTACCTACGGGTCTATAACCATGTGGTTAATATAGTATTACTCACGATTTATTCAGTTTTCCTTAAAATCGCTACACTGTCGCTAGAGTATTTTCAGTGCAACCATTTTATTGCGTAACACCGAAAGCTGTCGGCGAGAGCGTGTAGCGATTGTATGGAAACAAGTTCTGATTAAATCGAACACTTCACATTAAGAGCTAGTCTTCCACATCAAGGTCACCTTCTACCGTTCCATAAACCCTATTTTAATAGCCGAGTCTATCTTCAAGATTTTCGCTAATGGCTCTATTATTGACAATCTGTTCTCCTTCTGTAGACCAGCAAAGAGCATACGTGATTCAATGATGACTAATTTTGTGTTAATCGTCTACATATAAACCACAAACATGCTTATATGCATATATGGGCATGTTTTTGATATAATTACGTGTAGTTAAACTACAAAGTCCAACCGAGCAAGCACGTCTGTCGGATGGTATATTTTAACTGATATTTCAATATAAAATTTCCTAGGAATCTTGGATTAAGATTGTGTTCCTACATGTTAAAAGTGAAAATTTTTATGAGATGTGCGACAAAAAAGGTAGTTTGAATACCGCTTTGTGTGTTATAATAGGCCTGCGGCCAAGTTATGAGCCTAGATATTACCTTGCTTGCAATAAGTCATGGAAATTTTTTTCAAATGATCGCCTAATATTTTCTCTTCGAGGCCAGGTCTCTCTTAACTAATCTTAAGCCATTTGGATGCTTTACAAACAAAATTTGTACTTCGACCCTATCGACTGAATGCATTGGAGTTTAGCCTGGGTTTTGGGTTCACATTTTTGAGTCCGCGCAAGGCGGACCAGAACCTTACTGTTTATTGTTGTTACCAAACTTTAAAAACGTCGAGCGTCGCCAGTTTTGAACTGACGTGCAGGGAATTTTATACACATAAACAAGATGTTATTTCCAACAAACGTTCATGGCCTTTTTTTTTTAATTTTTAACCCCCCGTTCCTCCTGGAAAACAAAACAAAACAGGGGTTTCAGCAAGGACTGTACATTACTGCTATTACCACTAATAGGACACGTCGCGTGGATGACGCGGTCGGTTAGCGATGTGTTAGCGATGTATTGTAAGGGAATAGGGAAATCAACTGTCGTGAGTTCGAATCACGTGTTGATATTCAATTATTTTTTTAAAATTTTAAGACATTTTATTTTTTATTTATTTTTATTTATTTTTATTATGAACCCTTGTCGAAAATCCAATATAATAACGTACGCCACTGTGTAATTTAAGCATGGAGGATATTTCCTTCCATCATTTAAGCATGTTTTAATAGTATCAACAAAAAGCATCGTCTGAAAGGTGCATACACTTCTATTACTACTATTCAGCGTTAAACGCTGAATAGAGTTAACCTCAGTTTAACCGGTGAGCGGTCACTTTTGTTTTTCATCAAAATTTATTCTCAGGAATAAAAAAAAAAAAAAAACACCTTCAGTTCGTCAGACTCATAAAGAAAGTTGATAGAGCATCTTCCTATCCTGTCATGACGAAAGCTGTTGGACGTGAGATAAATACAAAATAAATAATTAAAAATGCAGAAACTAAGATATGAACACTGGAACGCATAAGTGAGGTTCGGGTACACATTCCTTTGAAATACAATAAAAAAGCTTTTCTATTTACTCCGAAATGGGTAAATGGAATATCAAATTCTATTTGACATGGCAGATTGGAGGGAATTCTTATGGTGTCGAGTTTAAATCTCTCTCTTGCCGGTCTTCTTATTATTCTTGTTCAGGCTTCATTCATTACAAAAAATACATATTTTTAATAGGTCAGATAAAAGTCGATATATTTGACTACTATAATCTTAATAGATTTATGTTTTTACCCACAGTATGACACTATGGAGGGTAATACGCTGGCTGCCTCTGTTGCAATTGGCTTTTATGGTCACTAACACAATATTAGTATCATCAGGACAACCGTCCCAAGCCCTTGGTTGCTCAATATTAAGGAATACACAATATGAAGCTAATAAACATGGATGCCGGTCACAAATGATACGCACAGACACATGTGGGGGCCGATGTCACACTCATCAAGTAAGTAAACTTTTTTAAATGTTACTGTTATTTATTATTATTGTTTTGATTATAATAAAAAAAAAAGCAACAACAACAATAATAATATTTATGGTCATTATTATTAACATCATCTTCCGTATCATTTATTATTTATTATTATTGTTATTATTATTTAAATTTTGTTTTAATAATATTTTTACTAATAAGATTATTAGTAAAATATTTTACTGGTAATATGATTATTGACATTGTTAATAAAGATGGATTAAAAAATCAATTTCATATCTGAAATGCTTAATTTTTATAATGTTTTAAGTTTTTAAATTGCAATTAAAAATTTGAATGGGAAAAACCTTCCCCGTCAATTAATGGACACTGAAATGATACATTCGATGTGCCCTTTTGCATAGCAATTGACTGGTAAATCTATTTTAGGGTTGTTTTTTTTAGAAAAACGCCCGTAAATCAGCGAAACATTGTTTTCGATCTATTGCTGGTTGGATGTCAATATCATTTTTTATCCTTTTAAATGAGCTATACATAATTTAATTGAATTTTCGAGATATTTTCCGTTTTATTTCGGCAGACAGTGTAACTTTAATTACATTACTTTGCATAGGCGTATTAGTTATACTAATAATATGTCGGTCTTCCGCCACCTAGATACGCTATTGATTTCTTTATTTCCTTTAAATATATTTTTATAACAATATTCTCGTCAACAATACTGGTTGTAACGAATATCCAGTCACATAACACATTTGATTCTAGTTTTAATAACACTAACATTAATTCTGTCTTTTTTTCTATCCTTTTAGGTTCCGCGTCTCGAACAACCTTTCATCGACTCGGATCATAAGTTGTGTTCATACAGCCGCGTAGAATGGAAATCAATTCAACTGGATGACTGTGACCCTGGGGTAAACAGAACATTCTCCTTTATGAACGCAAAGGCATGCCAATGTCGGTATTGCAACAAAGCTTATACAAACTGCCTAGGGATATAGATTTTGCAATAGTATTTTGTCATTTCTCACTTATTCATTCCGTTTTATAAATTGTGCAATATTAAGATTAATTGTTATATAGATAAGAAATAAAGAATAGTATGAAATATCGAATTATTTGATGAAGCTCATCAGGGTATGTCTACTGAACAAGGTAACAGTTTATAAATCTATTATTTATTATTTTATTATTATAATATTATGTAACAATAATAATAATAATAAACGGCGTCACAATGATCCACCAGTCGCTCGGCCTCCTCCCTGTAGGCTTAAGTGACGGGAATTCCAGTGGGAATTAAGGACTCATCAGTATATATTTAGATTGAAGGGGAAAAATTCCTAAACAGAAAGCCAAATTTCCTTGCTTGGAGGCTGAATTCGATATTGATATTGGTTCAGTTGGAGGGGTGAGGGAGAGGAATTGACAAGGGAAAAAATCCTTTGACACAGGTATCCGTTATATGAGTGCCGTTCATGATGGCGCTTTGTGTAAGCAACCGAATATAACAATTAGAAAAATACACTGTTAATGTACAGAATGCAATGGAAAATATATTTATTTGAACCGTATAAATTACTGTTTTTATGACTTTTCTTTTCAACTTATTTGTTGTTTATAATTACAGTACAACCTTTTTTTAGATAAATATTACTATAATTTTACCTATGATGTAGCGTTATTGTAGAAACAATGTATTTGGTATTTCGGCAATCACGTGGTTTGATCAGCATTATGAGTAAATTTTCCGTACGATTAAAAATCGAAAACGGTACTGGGTTTGGTCTACAGGAGCTCGTGCTTCGTACAGGTCATTCCATTCATAGAAAAAGCCTTAGATGGAGAAAGCGTACTTGTCATTAGCAGGGCCGCCAAGAGGGGGAACTGTAACAGGGCAAGGATTTGGTGTGGGCCCCTAGTTACGAACTCGAAGCGCGAGAAAGTTTGAGCCGAAGGTTCAGAAGTTTCTTTTTTTTTGGAGGAGGTTATCAATCTGGAGGGGGGGGGCATTAGTAGGGGACCCATGCCATTATTGAGGGCTCATGATAGTAATTATTATTTTTGAAAAAAAAATGCTACCTGCAATTTCTATGGGCCCCTGTTAAACTCGGGACCCGAGGATCCCCCTGCCCCTCTTGGTGGCACCTGCCATTAGCCATAGTAGCCTAGGTCAATACATAACTCCAGGCAAAACAAGAAGAATGATGTATTATGCACGACAGGGCTGAATCCAGTGGGTGGCGAAAAAGAGATGCTACACCCCAGGGTTTCTTGTAATAGTATCACTGAGAGGTAATTTTTCATACGACTGTTAAATTTTTTTTTGAAAAGTGACATGATATTATCATTGTTTCATAATCGAACACCCTTATATCTATAAATTACCTATTATTTATATTAGCTGTCTAGGAATATCTAACCTATATACGTATATATATATTTACATATAATGTATATACAAATGTTTATATATAAATACAGTCACATTGGTCTACGTGTGTTGAAATAAAAAAAATGATGATGCAAAAACTCTGACATGGACAGTAGAGACAATTATTTTTATGAATGAATATTTCCGTCTTGACCCTATACTTTATCAGCGTAACTAGTGTATGTATATGTATACTGTATATATACTGTCTCTTATACACATCTAGATGTGTATAAGAGACAGGAAAGTAGGAACAGCACGAGTGGGAACAAAAAGTCATTCCCACTGGAATTCAAATCCAGGACATCCTGCTTTGTATGCAGACGCCTTAACCAATTGCTACTGGGGCATTGTTTGGAAATCCATTAAATAAAAATCCAAAAAGCAACTGATATTTCACACTTCTTTGCCCATGCATAGTTGAATAGCACCAGAAATTCTGAAGCTTATTTACAGTTTGCAAAATGTACGCCCACATAAACCATTACCGCAAGTTTTAGAGGTTATTTCTTTATGTGTATCTTTTATATAAAAAAAGTATCTCTTTAGCGGCCATGACTTGTCTCTTAAAATGCCTTATCACGTTGATCCCTGGATCCCGTGTGTGCCTCGGCTGGTGACGTGTCCGCATACACATGTAGAGTGTAATATAATAATTGTCTCCAATGTGATTTCCAATCTGGATACACGGCAGGGGCGTGGGTTCAAATCCCGGTTGGGGCGATTATTTTTCACATTTGCAGATTTACGTTTACAAATGATATACACATACATATTTATATTCTACTTCGGCTTGTTGAACTCGGTTGGGACCATGAAAACAAAATATAGGCCTACCAGAGAATTAAATAGTGGGAGATATTCGGCCGTTTATTCATGACAATTGTAAGACACACTAACCCCAAAAGTAGGCCCACGATGAGAGCATACAAGGCGCCACCATCTCTCAAACGTCAAAACATAACAGAAAATGAAGGTTAGAATAACAGGGTGGCAGTGGAAGTGCGTTTTAAAGTAGAAAAAATTGAAATTAACCTCTTGACCGTATTGAAGCCATGTTAATCAAATATATCCCAAATGTGGAGACCTCATGGCATATCAAACGTTTTGACCCTAACCTGACCCATATTACTCCGCCTTTACAAAGCAGATCCATTGCCCGTGCTCATATAATATTAATTAAAATTACATGTAGGCCTATATGCTGTACAGTATATGCATATAATTAATAAATGTGTTGAACTAATCTGGCTGGTTATAGAATTTGTGACAATACCAGTAGGTCTTCCTGGTCTAGCGATTGCAAATCATACTGGAATTGTTTTTTCCTTCACACAACTGATAATAAACGTTTTTGTTGAAGGGTCAATCATGATACGTGTATAACATCATTCGTTTTTATATTTGAGCAATGTTTCTCTTTTACCTAATTCTTAATACTTATGTTCAGCGCTACGCAGTAAATATGAAGTGCAATAAACACACTCTAGTTAAGTCTGATCATACTTGTTAATTTGGTGTAGGCCTACTAAGATCTCATTTCGTCTGTGCTAGAAACCGATTTGACAGCTTATGATGTGCGCCTACCGGTACGTTGCGAAAACTGAAATCTTAAGTCTACGTTCTTTATAAAAAAAAAACAACTCACTCATTTTAGATCTGAACGACCTTGCCGACGGCTATTGATAAGCTTCGTTCACACGTGTGTAAACGCAAGATTAATATCTCATTATTATAAAATTTCCCCTGCAAACAATTTTAGCTTCGTCGAGGCTTGCGTGCTTCAACACGCGTCAAAAGGGTTCTCACTGAAAATCGTTCCGTGTGCGTTACGGTTTAATAAAACGCATGTTTGATGTATCTAACTAGGTAGAAACGATCGAGAAACAGATGTTACTCATAAGTAATATTAATAATTAATAACAATAATATTAGTAATAATTACGATTTATTGTAATAATAATAATGATAATAATAATTGTAATAACGATAATGATGATGATGACGATGATCACCCTTGAAGCATTAAGTAAAGCCCATGCACTTATAGGTAATTATAAATGCTTTACTAATAGGCCTAACTATTCAATATTTGAAAAAAAAAAACATTTGCAAGAACTCTTAAATTGGTATTGAGTTACGTGACTATTCATGATTGTCTCTTAATAAATGCTTTTTCACATCCATAGATACTATAAAGGAATCTGAAGGATTTCTGACATCACGTTTTTGAGAAAAAAAAATGATCCATTAGGTGCATTAGTAATAACGTATTTGGCAAGGTGCTGCCGTTGTATCAAATCAAACGTAAGTGTTGATCATACCAGAAACACCTACGCCCCCCCCCCTTTTTTTTATTAGTGTTTTCGATTTTTTTTAATATCATAGATTAAAGCATGCACTACAGTAGATCTTTTCATCAATCCCGCCCCTTGAATGTTGTTTATAAGTTCCCACAAAACGACAACGTAAACTTGCGTAAACTCTGGTGCTTGTGTGCGTATTCCTAGCCCTTACCTAATTGGTCAGTTGTTAAACTTGATTGACATGCCATTGGAAAGGTGAATTATGAAAACTATTAACACCGTGACGTCAGTTGCCTAACTTATTTCTGTTTGCCTGACTTAATTTTCTATGACTATTTTTAGTATATAATTGCTGGTAGTAACGTATCAAGGCAATTTTTGCAATCTACGTATTTATATGTAATAGGCCTATGTTATATTGGACAATAAAATTTATTTGATTTGATATTGGACAATAAAGTTTATTTGATTTGACTTTAAATGGTTATATTTTCTTGCCATTTTAAATGGAATGGTACCGGTAGTTAAAATAATGTGTAGACAGTTAAATATATGCTGTTTGTATTAATCCAATAAACTTGAAGAATAAATTCAATATTTTAACTGATTACTTTAATTTCTACTTTAAAACTAGAACGAAAAAATGTTTCCTCGCCAGTTAACGGTCACATAAATAATATATAAATAAAGCCTGTTTCTCGTTTTATCTGTAGAATACCAACATTCTAATGGCCAATGTTCAATTCAATGTGTTTACACGACTAATTCATACCTTTAATCCACCATTAAATTCGTAAATTTACCCGAAAAAAGCATTTTATTGGCAATTATTTGGTGAACGTCACACGAGATACGATGTCAAAATATAAACGTGAAAGACTTGGCACCTTTACTTCTAATGATTAGAGTAAAAAAATACAAAGATGTAAAGAATAGTAATGATTTATTGTGGATATATTGTTATAGTTATTAATATTATTATTAAAATTATTGTTTTTAATATTCTTATTATTAATATTATTATTCTTACTGGGGGACGCCTATGGCCCCGGTTTGATCCAGGAATAACGTATTTTATTGGCTTAGATGACTAATTCAATAGATTTCTGATGAGGAAATCAAAAATAAATGCTGTACAAATTTAAACCAAATTACGTTTTTAATGGGTTGTCAACTTAGGCTCAATCTAACTTTTAACCACCCTTACCCCTGGAATCTCCGCCACTTTTCAAATGTATAAATCGGCTTGAAATTAGCGAACATACGGTAGGCCTATTATTTAAAATTTACTGTTACGTGAATTAATAAATTAAATAATCGAGTGTATTTCTGTTAATGTGTGATGTACCGTCTTACTTATAAATTAATCAGTGGTCTTTCTGAATTACATAACCAATGCATAATATTTCTACTGAATGTGTATAAAGACATTACTAAGATTAAGACAGGCTGACATGATACCTATGATGTATACAATTTTAAAACAAATATGACGCCAAGAGGGTGACATCTGCATCTTATAAGATATATTCAATACTTAATATATTCGAAATTCCGTTCACCTGCTCTCGTTGCTAAAGAAGTTGGATTCTCGTATTTGTATGTCTATAGTTGGATTACAATGGATTTTAAGGTTCTTATACTGTATAAGAATATTAGTACGTTGCTCTAGATACTGGTAATCGGAGGATGGGTAGTGATACATAATCATTTCACATCGTCCATACTGTTATAACAAGTATTTATTTAACATAGTTTAGATTCATTCTGACAGACTTTACCTCCCTTAAAGCAGTATAAAATTATATAAATGATAAATAGATAATGTTTCACATTGTTGTTTTTCCAGAATTTGTTAATATTAATTTTTTTAATACAGAATAATTCCTTTTGAGTTAAAACAACTCCTTGAAAATAACAGTGCATTTTAAGGTATATATATAGCAAATATTTGACTTAAATATGATTCTTTTGACACAAAGTTGACTCTTAATAGGGCATTGACACACATTTAAAACACTAAGTACATTAAAATAATATAAGACTGATTATGATACGGAAACGCCAATTACATTTTCAGCTCATATTAATATTTCTCTTTAAATGACGTGATGATCAAGCTGGTACGTTTTTATCAGTTGATATAACATTCAATAAACACTCCCATTAACAGACTGATATTTTGATATTTTAATTGCACTGAAAAATATAAAGATGTTCGGATGTTTTCGTTGCAATAGTATGAACATTACTAATAGGCCTTTTAAACTGATTATGTATTAATCCCATTGAAGGGTTCCATTGATTTTTGCAAATGAAGATTCCTTTTAACTTTTACTGTACAATGAATTGATTGTCAGACTAATCGTTAAAATTAATCAGTAAAATGAATTAGGTCTATGTTAACGAGTGTTTTCTTTTCTTTTTTTTTGATGAGGTATTATCTAACTTGAAGCTGCAGCTTGGTGGTAAGATGCTTGCCTTTATTCTCAGGGTAGGAAGTGGTTTGGCGCAGTGGAAGTGGTGTGGATTCCCAACCCGAGGTTAGGGCTTTAATCATTCGCTTTGCATTGCGCCTGTGTCCTTGGGCAAGGCACTTTACCTACATTGCTTCAGACTACCCAGCTGTATCAGTGGGTACCAGCAAATTGTTGGGAGTAGGCCTAACGGGCGGTGGACATGCGTCCCACCCAGGCGACAGGCTTATTTATACTCAAAACTTCGTTTAAGCTGCCCCTGACCAAAATTTGTTGTATTGTAAATGTGCATTGTTCGAATAAATAAACGAAATGAAATCACACCCTCATCCGCTTCATGCTACTTGAAACTAGGGATAAGCGCCAGCCCATATGAGCCTCGTAGTTCGGCAAGAATTTACTATATCCACCTCAGTTTACGCTATCAGGGAGGTTGGGGGCGGGGGGGTGGATAAATAGCTTTAAATAATTAATAAGTAAAATAAATTTTTCTTTTTTGTCCAATTCCAAATATATGAAATAGGAAATTTTGGCTGGGCCCCTGGGCAGCCACTGTGCAAAGCCAGTAACGACACATAACAGATACCTTGTCCCTTATTCCTTAACTCTCATGCGAGGGGAGCAGAGCGATCTGACTCCAATTAAAACCCGACGCTGGCGGGCTTGAATCAGGGTCTCAACGAAAGAAGCATGAAGATTACCTCTCGGTCGAATTCTCAGCTCTTGTTCAAAACATTGGGACATTTGTATTCTATTATTTATTTCAATACCTAATAACATTGATATGCACTAAAGTTTAAAAAATTAGTGTCAAAACAGAGGGCACGTTTCCTCACCCCCTGGATCTGCGCCTGGCTATAATCAGTAAAACTACAGTATATATTATATAATACATCTGTGTATTAAAGACGCTACTAATGGGTATACTTCTGTATTAGATACTGTATAATGTAAAATATATAACGTCTTTTAATGTCATGTATTGAAGGCTGTTGTAGTTGTAGTAATTTTTGATATGTTTTTCTTTGCTGTAATAATTAATAATTTTCTCAAAATTCTCAGCTCTAAATTGTTGGTACATCTGTATTATTATTTTTTTTATTTCAATACATAACATTGGTATGCACTGAAGTTTAACAATTTAGTGTCAAAACGGAGGGCACGTCCCCCCCCCCCGGATTCACGCCTGACTATAATCAGTAAAAATACAGTTTTATATAATATACCTGCGTATTAAAGACGCCACTATTGGGTACTTCTGTATTAGAAATAATGTGAAATATATAGCATTTTTAATGTCATGTATTGTAGTTTGTTGTAGTTGTAGTGATTTTTGATGTTTTTCTATGCTGTAATAATGCATAAATTTCTTTTTTTATTTGGACGTCAGCATAATTATCACTAAATGTCGTGAGCATTCGTAAACAAAAGGCCTATACAATGCCAAATGACAACGTTTGAAACCTATAGTTTACACGATATTTTAGAGAATAAATCACTGCTTTTCACGAAAGCTATCAATCAGTAGTAATAAATTTCTCGCATTCTCTATTTCTATTCTCCTAATAATCACAACATATGATTATTTGTCCATGCAATCAAGCTATACTCTAGCATTATATATTGCTCAAATAAGCAATTAAGTGATGGTTGGGCGACAATGCAGTCATCAGTCCTGACCATTATTATCACTGTACTTAGATTTATGGGGATTATCAATCATAAAATACCATTCAATCGCATAGCAATCATTGTGTTGAAATACATTATGCAACTTCGTGAAATCACACAAAATACATGTAATAGACAATTTCCCTATGTTTTCTTCAGTGATATTATCTGGTTTTGTATATTTTTCTCCATTGAAAATTGACCCCAGTGGGAGCGTGTGTCTGCTGCTCGACATAGTTCTTTTTTTTTTGGTACTTTTAACTCATAACCCATCCACGTTTTCTGTGTTAGTAATTCACTTGAATAACTGTAGGCCTACAAGTAAGATACTCTTGACTTTTTAGTCTTATAGTCTTATCTAGGTCTTACCTATGCATGCTTCATGTTTCATAGGCCTACTTCTCATTTTCTATCTTCCGCTTATGACGAATCCCATCATTCCTCCAACCGGATTGACTCACAGCTTACCAGTGAGGCGATAGCTAAGTGTCTACACCTCCACCCACGGGGAAATTTTTGTTCAAAGGGGCCTGTTTGGCATTAACATTTAAATATAAGCCTATGTATATTGTACAGTGTGATAACATGTCTTCATGAATTCAGGTTCAGAAAATATAATATAATTTTGCTTCCGAGCTCCAAGAAAATATCTTGGTGATCGGTAGCAAAATCACACCTAGGCCTATTATTGCTTGGATTCAAATCTAAATGGTAATGTAATGCTGTTCTTTTAGTTAAAATATACAAACTATCAGATAACCTGGCAACGCAAACGCACTTAGTGACTCTTCCAAGTTCAAATGGTCTCTTAATTCGGCGAAATCTCGTACAGACGTTAGTTGGCCACGGCTTCCGCCCAATGCAATGACGTAGGCGATTACATTATCTTCCAGCTCTGACAGATATCAGGACTAAATTATACTTAATGGATTTGGTTAATGTCAAAGTTTCAAAATGTAGATTTATCAAAAGTGTAAATATAAAGTGACTATTACCAACTGAATTAAGCATTTATATACCGATCATGATGACAAACGTATCCTTATGCTTAATGGCCAGATATTGTATGATATTTATGATAATTAAATGTATATCATATCATTTTAGCCAGAAAAACTAATTTACATAAACACAACAATTTACTGATACAATTTTAAGTAGAGACGAAATTTGCTGACGAGAGGCTCTCCTGACCTGTTGACCAACAATATTAAACCAGAAGGACGTCGTCAGAGAAAGAACTCACAAATAATAAATCACATCAACAGGTCGATGATGGACTGACTATTGTTCATCCGTAAAATATTCAGGCAGTTCAAAATTCTCCAGAGAACAATCGTCTGCATAATTTAATTTAATGAATTAAATTAATGGAGACATCATTAAAGAGAAATTGAATCAGTCGCCAGCCTGTCTTCCTTCGTTGTATTGCACAATTTTTCTCATGGAATACTGGATATTAATCAAAACAGGAATCTAGCTAATATTGCTATTGGCGTTTTAGATGATGCGGTGTCAATGATAATTCTCATAATGTTGATCATGATTATGAGAATAGAAGTGCAAATAGGTGGTGGTGACAATAGAAATAATGTTAACAAAATAGTAGATGCCATTATAATGGCAATTATCATTATATTTATAATCTAGGTGTTACGGTATATTTGGTGAAGACAATAATCAAGATCAAGGATGCAAATATTAAGATGTAGGAAATGATGACAATGATAAAGATATTCGAAATGAAATCTTGACGTGGCAGTGACGACAAAGATTACCTTAGTGGTGTTGGAATGTGAAGTATATATTTCTTATTTATTTGTATTACTAATATCTTTCGGTATATAGACATATAAACATGTAAAACAGCATCGACTAACAAAAAAGTTGGTAAACGTCGCCGGAAAGCAAAACTGACAAACATTGTGTTGGTAAATGATAATAATAAATATATTAAGAACTTACGGAAAGATAAAAAATTAGTGTTGTGTTCAATATCATATAAAAAAAAATTAAAAAAAATCTTTGGAAATAAATCTGACACGCAACAAGTAATGTGTTGGGAAACCGTAGAGTATTGTTTAAAAAATTGAGATTCATAAAAATAGCTTAAAAGGATGACCTATTTTGTGAAAAAGACCATATAAGTAATTAGTTTACCAGCTTACTCATTGGATATTTATTATTGTCTAATGTTATTTAAAAACCTACTTTAAAGAAAACACTGTATTTAATGCATGCTAATAATAGTATTTACATCAGTGGCATACTTTGAAAAACAAAGGTGCGTCTGAAACATAAAACTTATACATAAATGATTACAAGATAGGCCACATGAAATTAAAAGAACAACTAGAACTTAAAACCAACTCAAAATAGGTAAAATTAATCCCTTCATCCCTTCCCCCTTCTCTGATAGTTCAAATTTTACTCTCCCTACTGAATAAAACTTTTCTAAACTTTAACTTTTATTTAAAAAAACAAAACAAAATACAAAGTATTCTTCTTCTCTCTTCCTTCCCTAACCATTCCTTTTTAAACAATGTAAATGTTGAACACGAAAATAACATAAAAACATCGTGAGTGGATTTCCATCAAGATTAAAAATTTTAACGGTGCTGTGTTTGGTCTACAGGAGTTCGTGCTTAGAACAGGGCATTCCATTCTTAGAAGAAGCCTTTTGATTGAAAAACTGTACTTTTTTTAGCAAGGTTTGTTTAAGGCCGAAACTAACTCCGGCTATATAATTGAAAAAATATATAAGATATATATTAATTGAAAAATGATATTCTTATTAATGAATATATAAGGATTACTAAGTTAATTTTTTATTGATCTAATCTTGGTAAATTTACATTTAGAATTTAATTTAATAATTATAATTATTGAAGTATTAATTTAAAAATACAAATATAAGATTTATTTATTTATTTATTTATTTCCAAACCAACAGCTAAAAAACTCGCCACTTACAGGATAGACATATAATATATAATATAAACTCTAAAAATGCAGAAGTACAGGCAGGACAATCAAAACGTCGCTCACATCACGAACTAACACAATCAAAGTAGATTGTGTTAGTTCGTGAAATCACAGTAGCGCGTCAAAACGAGCGCGTATTGGTTGTCAAGCAATTTTGTATTCTTTACCACACAAAAAGTC
>NW_022712275.1:774518-775078 GCF_011630105.1 Anneissia japonica
TACCACACAAAAAGTCCTTAACAACAACAGCGCGTATTTTGACGCGCTTTTTTGATTTCACGAACTAACACAATTGAATTTAATTGTGTTAGTTCGTGATGTGAGCGACGAAAAGTACATTCTTCACTAACTCCAACCCACCAAGAACAGAGAATCAAGAAACAAACAGTTACAGACTGCTTAAACCTGGATACCTTTTTAAAAATGATCGGAAATGTTTAAAACTATTTAAAACGATATCAATGTTACTATTTTCATAAACAATACGATTGTACAAGAAGGTAAGAAAATAAAACTACTAAAGTGAAAATGAAAAATGGAGATGAACCGCATATGAATGTCATAGATGCCCATGTGTCTGAATTTTGTTTTATTTCTATCACAGCAGCATGTACACCCACCGATTACATAATGAAATTATTGTTTTATAAACAAGCTAGACTATAATTTTTTGGAAAGATAAAGGAATAATGAGGAACTAAAAATAGATCATAGGCCACAGTGTCGGAAAACAAAAAAAAAAAGTTAGCAGGTTTTGAAAAAAATATTCCAATTTATTG
>NW_022712275.1:775138-793311 GCF_011630105.1 Anneissia japonica
ATAATTGAAAAAATATATAAGATATATATTAATTGAAAAATGATATTCTTATTAATGAATATATAAGGATTACTAAGTTAATTTTTTATTGATCTAATCTAGGTAAATTTACATTTAGAATTTAATTTAATAATTATAATTATTGAAGTATTAATTTAAAAATACAAATATAAGATTTATTTATTTATTTATTTATTTCCAAACCAACAGCTAAAAAACTCGCCACTTACAGGATAGACATATAATATATAATATAAACTCTAAAAATGCAGAAGTACAGGCAGGACAATCAAAAGTACATTCTTCACTAACTCCAACCCCACCAAGAACAAAGAATCTAGAAACAAACAGTTACAAGGGCTGCTTAAACCTGGATACTTTTTAAAATGATCGGAAATGTTTAAAACTATTTAAAACGATATCAATGTTACTATTTTCAAAAACAATACGATTGTACAAGAAAGTAAGAAAATAAAACTACTAAAGTGAAAATGAAAAATGGAGATGAACCGCATATGAATGCCATAGATGCCCATGTGTCTGAATTTTGTTTTATTCACAGCAGCATGTACACTCACCGATTACATAATGAAATTATTGTTTTATAAACAAGCTTAGACTATACTTTTTCGGAAAGATAAAGGAATAATGAGGAACTAAAAATAGATCATAGGCCACAGTGTCGGAAAACAAAAACAAAAAAGTTAGCAGGTTTTGAAAAAAATATTCCAATTTATTGAGTGTACAAACTACATTATCAGCCGACATTATTGGTGGGCGCTGCACATTATCCCTGCGTAAGTACAGAGGCGTAGCTTTTTTTTTTGTCTTTCGTGGGAATCACCCACATTTATTTGTCGTTTTCTCTCCTATTATACAGTGATCTTATGCTGTACCAATATTTACAAATGCGTTCACAATTCAAAACAATTTTGCATTTATACTTCATTACAATATAAAACAAATTTAAAAGAAAAATTAATTGAATTTCATATGCATACTTTTTAATAGTAGGAGAAAATTGCACATTTCCCGTAGTTCATTTCCTCCAAGCCTATACATACATACAATATATGTATTATACAAACACACACATAGGCCTACACAAACACACACACACACACACACACACAAATACATATATAATACACCAACAAAACCACACCCACGCACACACCCACACACATACCCACCAATAACCTACACATATACATAGAACTAAGTAAAAAAAGCATACCCCAAATAAAACAAACACACATACACTACATTGTACCAATTATTAAATATTTTTGTTTTCCTCCTGTTTTTCATTTTCTTTCACCTTAATTACTGTATCTTTGCCATAGACATTCTGTTTATACCTTCCACATTCTTTCATTCTTTTGTTTTTCCTTTACGAAATTTTTATTATTTCTTTTTTCCCTTTTTCTTTTTTGGTTTAAATTTTCAATCATAAGCAAAGTGATATACAGCACCAATATCATATTGTTTCCAATGCACACAAATTCAAAGTTCAAAATTTTTAAAAAAATTAAGAAAAAGAGACATTTCTCACATTATACATTGTAATTGTTAGGTACTATAGAAATTCAGGAATAGGTAGCACGCCCCCACTTTTATAACAAAAATCACGTACACACCCACGTAGGCATTACAACCAAGGTAAATACAGCCTAGTAGTTAATGATAACAGACACTACGACTGCGATATGGATATGTGTTAATTATATTGTCGTTGATGATAGTAATAAAAATGATGATGATGATGATGATGATGATGCTGCTGATGATGATGACAATGGGGATGATGATGGTGCTGATGTCTCTGATGATGATATCCACTGACGATGGGTGTTGTTTTGTTGTTGCGTATGAAGACGATGATGATGATATTGACGGATGATGATGATGATTCAAATGAATTATATGTTGTAATTGATAATATTTATAATGACATTAATAATAATTATAATGATAACAATGATGATGATGATGCTGATAATAATAATAATAATAAATTAAAATTAACAATAATTTTAAAATTATAATTACAACAATGTAGTAATAGTAATAATAGTAATAGTAATACTACTACTACTACTACTACTACTACTACTACTACTACTACTACTACTACTACTACTACTACTACTACTACTACTACTACTACTACTACTACTACTACTACTACTAATAATAATAATAATAATAATAGTGACGGAAATAATACATAATAATGATGCAGTCGATAATAATAATAATAATAATAATAATAATAATAATTATTATTATTATTATAATTATAATAAAATAATAATAATGATGATGATAATAACAATAACAATAATAAAAATAATTGTGATAGAAATAATACATGATGCAGTCGATGATAACGATTTTAACGTTGGTGACATAAACGATACATTACGTAGTTGCACGTCATCAAATACGTGTTGGAAAAAGGTGAAAGAACTGATAAACGAATGAGGATAGCCATACCATCTATGTTAAAGGGATATCCTACGGCAAATACTATGTTTTAGAAAGTCAAAGTCAAATTATAGGGATTGGATTTCTATGCATTGGACCTAGAAATTTAAGATTCGAGGTCGAGCAAATAAATTTATAGAATAGAATCCAATATCGAAATTGCTTTCTGTGTACCTTTCATTTAAAATGAATTAAAAAGGAAAATATTTTCGTACGCATGTTAAAGGGGGCACTCATTCGTCGTACGATGAACCCAACTTCGCTTCCTGTGAGCGCTAGACGAAGCGACACCGTCTGCTGATTGTCGGTGGCCGTCTGTACGGATCGTCATTTTTGCTGCGCGTTGTTTTTTTTTTGTTCATAAAATCGCGTTGGCC
Organism: Anneissia japonica; assembly: GCF_011630105.1. Taxonomy (NCBI): domain Eukaryota; kingdom Metazoa; phylum Echinodermata; class Crinoidea; order Comatulida; family Comatulidae; genus Anneissia; species Anneissia japonica. The sequence continues at coordinate 778,006 of NW_022712275.1, forward strand.
GACGTCTGTCTGACGTTGTGAGCGCCAGGCTTCGCTGTACGTAGTACTATTTCTGTATTTTGTTAGCTAGTGGTCAGAAAACTTACCGATTTTCCAGCATGGTAAGGCCAACTTAACCAGCGTCGCATTGACGCAACCTGACGCGGGTCTGTGTGAGTCCTGACACGATAGGTGTGCGTCGGGGACAGTCGCGTTGTAAATATTAAACATGTTTAATATTCTCAGGACAGACGATAAATCGCCTGGGGCTGCGCCGTACGACGCTGTCTCAGTTGGGCTTTAAAAGCACCAAAGACAACCCTCGAAAGTTGGAAAAATTATTTCCAGTGGTGGTACTTCTGATTGTGACTTTGCAATACACGGGGAGAAAATCTCCGAATGTCTTTAACGTGCACATGAGTAGTATAGCACACGGGGCCACTTGCTTAAACGTATCTTTCGAAAAGTGGGAGGCTAATAAAAAATTGTTTACAGGTCCTGCAAATCAAAACACAACTCAGACCAAGGTAGTTGTACAGTATCTCATTGAAAGTTAATAACTTGCATGATTCTTTTATATACGAAATTAAAAATGTAAGCTGAGGATTTGAAAGTTTTCTCAGCTTATAACCCAGACATAGGTCTTACCTTTAAACATATTTATGATATATATTGCTGGAATCGATACATTAATTCAATGTTCAGATTGAAGATAAGATATTATTCATAATGGAATTTTTGTTTGGGAGTGTAACATTTACAACAAAAATACAGACATTTACAGAAATAAGCAATGGTAATATTTGCGAGAAACATAAAAGAGCATTTAATAGAATAAAAATCCTCATGTAATCAATTTTATTATGATATCTTTATCATCACTCACGTGATTATACTCTATCGCTCTATTTACTGAATTACATTAACCCATCCAGGGTATTTTCGTCATGTGATTATTCTAGGATCGGAACAAGATAGCACTAATCACGGAAGTACAATTTCCTATCAAATCATAGTATACTTGTTTGTTCCTATTAAATAGAGATTGTTTCAAGAGTTAACGCAAATAATAAGTTGATTAATATGCAAACAACAGCAAGTAAACATACAATGTTCATTCATATGTATTCCGTTTTTGAACTTATACCGATATTTTTCTTGCGGCAAAATTTATAAAGAATCAATCAATCATTTTACTGATATACTTTGTGTCGAGCTCATTATTTTTCCCATCCATTATTCTATTTAGCCGCCATTATTAATAAAATGACTAATCTGTCCATTCGCTTAGTAGTATCGAACACTTGAGTACACTAATAATCTACGTTGTCATCTATTTTAATCCATGTCATACATTCTCATAATGCCGAAATATATTAACATTCGGTCCTTCCGGAAACAAAAGCACTGAAGAAAATAATTATACAAATTGTTTTCCGATGTCCATTGTCATTGTGAATAAAATATGATTAAAATTGCAAGGATGAATATTTGTAATTAATCATTTCATGTTATGTATCCTCGGAATGGATAACAGAATTGATACTTTTTCATTAGTGTATTTGTTGTCAAACCGTTTATTATTAACTACATAGGTGTTAGAATCTCCTTGTACAGAATAATGATTATGAAAATATATCAAAGATTAAAAATAAACCTTGTTTTTCAATCAAGAAAGTGTGAAGCAAAACTATGCCGAAATACAAATTAATGCATTAGCTTTATTTATTTTTACCATTCTCTGATGAGTGTTACTTAGTAAAGAGGGCGCAATACACATTCAAGAATAAAATATACACGAATAGTTTCATCTGGTTTGCTAGTAGGGAGCTTTCGATTTGTGCGACGATGCGACGTTAGAACGGAATCACTCATGCGTGACCGTCCCACCAGGGTCCTACGTTCTCTGCATACGTTGATTTGGCCAAATTGCGTTCCAGAATCTACTCGACGAGGTGACCTTAACGTTCTCGCATGCGCAGATGACTTTTAGTGACGTCATTACGTTCTACGTCCTACTGTTGTCGTGCAATCGACAGCTCCCTATTAATAATTGTAGAACTGTTTAATCGATATGAGCCAAGCAAAATTTGATGTCAACTTACGGCTACTAGCTCACATAGCTTGATTAAGTCATGTTGACAACATAGACAAAAGCTCTCAGTAAGTTTACATCAAATTGTGCTTGGTTTTTTTTATCGATTAAAGATGTATTGTCCCATGCTAAATACCAAAAAAAAAAAAATCATAAAAATATTTTTTGAAATTAACTTGCCCATTTTGAAGTAATATAAAAGTTATCAAATTGAACATAGAAATTAGTGTATTTAAAAAATGTTTACCCATCAGTTCACAACGAAAAATGATAGAAACACTTTCAGTCACTGGAAGTGTTTTATTATTTTTTTTAATAATCAAATACATCAAATTGTGCTTGGTTTTCTTTATCGATTAAAGATGTATTGTCCCATGCTAAATACCAAAAAAAAAATCATAAAAATATTTTTTGAAATTAACTTGCCCATTTTGAAGTAACATAAAAGTTATCAAATTGAACATAGAAATTAGTGTATTTAAAAAATGTTTACCCATCAGTCCACAACGAAAAATGATAGAAACACTTCCAGTCACTGGAAGTGTTTTATTATTTTTTTATAATCAAATACATCAAATTGTGCTTGGTTTTTTTATCGATTAAAGATGTATTGTCCCATGCTAAATACCAAAAAAAAAATCATAAAAATATTTTTTGAAATTAACTTGCCCATTTTGAAGTAACATAAAAGTTATCAAATTGAACATAGAAATTAGTGTATTTAAAAAATGTTTACCCATCAGTTCACAACGAAAAATGATAGAAACACTTCCAGTCACCGTCTGGAAGTGTTTTATTATTTTTATTATAATTTCTTAGTTTAAAATCCGGGTACACATTTTTTAATTCAATAATGTTTATGCACAAGTTAATAATTTGTATGCTATTGCAATATGAGCAAGTTTATTTCAAAATTATTTTATGATTTTTTAACATTAGCAAGGGACAATACATCTTTAAACAGTTCTACAACTTTTTAATCCAGTGTAAAGCAAAACACGTCGAAATACAAATTAATACCTTAGTCTTGTTTAACCATTACAGTATTGACCCGTGTTACTTACTACAGAGGGTGCACTACACATTTAATGAATGAGAAGACGTAAGTTACAATCATTTTGTAAATATTTAGTTTGAAATAAGTCTTGATTAAACAGTAAATCCTATTCAATGGTATAAACAATACGTATTCCAACGAAATAAAATAATCAGAAATAAGGTGTGAACGAAATAAAATTGAGAGAATAACTGAAAACACAACGTTTGGAATTTAATAATTCTGGTATGCTGCCCTCTATAGTCAAATAGCAAAATATTTGTTAGGCGTGGCTTGTATGGTGATGTCATGCATAATTATACTATATTGGCTTCCTGAAAACACTTTTTGGATAAAGTCTATTTAAATCGTAGGTCCAGTAGTACATCTTCTGAGACGAGTCCTCTACTCGTTATCCCCGTCTAAGTGGTCCATTCAGCCCCAGCTGTGCAAAGACTAGACGGAGTAGCTGGCACCGATTTACCTGGTAGCTCGGACACTGTACGAACTAGTCCACACCACGAACATTAGTTTTCTTGATCCTATTATGATTTAGACGGTGTGTTTTTGTACAGTGGCGTATCTAGGGTATGTGCGGGGTGGGGCGGGGGGTTATTTTTGTAAAATAACTTTGAAATTTACAAGTACCATATATTTTCTAGCCGTGATCGAGTATAATCATCTGTTAAAAAAAAAACTGAACTGGATTCAAAATTCACGACACACATCTTACCAATAATTGTTAAACAATATAATTGTAAATGTGACAAATTTTCGATTTTACTATTGTATACTATTTAGATCAGTCTCTTATTTGAAAACAGTCATGGCTTTTGTGATCGAAGATGCGTGTAAACAAATATAATAAAGAAACATGTTAAAAAAATTAAGAAAGTGTGAAACGGAACATTGCAGAAATACGTAATTTTAGTGTCTGGTCGATTGGATTATCGTACTGACTTTCAGTATAGAGGGCGCAATATTCTTTTACATGAAGATAAAATACACAACATTTATTTTCGAATTTTCAAGCATCGATTAAATAGTTAATCCTTTTGGAAGATGTAGTAGCACAACGTATTCCATTGCAATGTTCTGTTATTAACAGAAATTAGGTCAACAGCTGAGTTGTGTAACAGATAAACGAACTGTGGCTTAGGTAGGGGATAGTTGGAGACCGTTATCAAGGAATTAAAATTATGTAATTATAATGGAAGGCAAAACTGTAGTTGCACAACGGATTCCATTGCGACTTTCTGTTATTACCAGAAATGAGGGCAACAACTGAGTTGTGTAACAAATAACGAACTGTGGCTTAGGCTGGCATCTACGTTAGGAGTTATAGATATTTGGAGACTGCCACCGAGGAATTAAAATTATGTAAAAATAATGGAAGGCAAAATGGATTCACAAAAGATTACATCGTATTCATAATAACAACAACGTTGGGCCCATTTCGTATCACCACAATTTTAATGAGCTTAGCATAGGCCTACATTGAATTTGTGCTGCTGTTTTTAAAATCTGGTCGTAAATTGACTTTGTCAGATGGTTCAGCTTCACTCTGTACCAGTCATTTTCTTCATTCGAAACTCTGATCAATATCATGGTAAAGGAACTGCAATGTTCTTGTATGGAGTTTCTCTTTCTCCATATGTCTACATATTACCAAAATAAAAAACGCAGCATGTGCCGGGGGAGGTAAGGAAGACCATACTTCTTGACCAGTAAATGTTATTGCGTTGAAGATTATTGGTCTTCTGTGTGGGAAGGAAATGTATATGTCAGATCTACTTAGAATGCAGTAATTTCGAAAAAAGAAAATTAATTTTAATGTTACAGACGTACTTTGGTTAATAGAGTGATAGGACGCATTCATGAACATACATTGTCGGATGGTCGATAGATGGAACAGCAACTGGCAAAATTGAGCAGGCTTTTACCACATCACCTCTTGATATTGAAACTCCTTGTCACATGGACTTCCTCATAACCAGCGTGTCAGCCGTTTACCAAATATAAGATAGCATAATAATTACATTTATCTCTCACAGAATAGAACTGCTTTCAAGATACTGCTGTCTGTCCTATCGATCTACAATTTCTACTTCTGTACCGACTTCATCATTCTCAAATTGTAGGTGTTTGTTGTCTAAACCACGAAGGTAAAGGTCATAAAGTGGCCTTTTGTGGAATCGATGGCCAGAATATATTAATCTCCGGTACCATTTATAGCTCATTAGAAAACACATTTTTCGTAAAATTAAAGAAAAATAAATTTGTGTCGTGGGAGGGCGTATGCTTGGCGATTTTGTAGAGGCGCTATATTTGTTTTGGTTTGAGGGGTAATAAATTACATTATATGTAAAAATTGTATGGGTACAGCATAACAGTAGGAATGTTTGGAAATCAACACTTCACATTAGGGCGTGACGTGACGTCACTCTTACCTTGTGTGCCAATAGGCCCTTTGTTGCCATACTTTAAAGAGTACTTACCATGATTAATGAGAAATCGTTTACAAAAACCTATACTGGCCCATTAAACATTACATTTTTAGGAGTTAAATGAAGGAGCCTTTTTTGATAATAGACATTAAAATGAGAAAAAATAGTAAAACCTAACTATAAGCCATACTCATTCAATTTAAATGTATATTAAATTTATCGTTTTATCGTTTGAAAGAACCAAGGTATTATATCTGTTACGTCAAATCAATATCACGTGTCGTTTTTGGAATATGAAGCCTAAACCTCTAAGATCCCTGATTTGAGAAGTCTGCCAGGGAATTAATATAGGAAAAGCCTTTGATAAATGCGGGATAAACGACTTAAGATGAGACAGTTCATTATGCAATATTATTCTGCGATTTATTAAGCCTATCGACAAGACGATAATGACAATGTAGTTATGCAACGATAGATATTGACATGCACCAAAAATATGTTCAGTTAAATATATTCAGTAATAAGTAATTTGTTTTGATTTTGTACTTATACTTATATATGTGTCTGTTAATTTTGTGAATGTTTAGAGAGCAATTGTGTTCCACTGTAATTTCCGAAAGGTCAAATAAAATATATGATTCTGATCCACATAGTACACATAATTATATACACGTCTTTTGAATCGCTATCCTTTATATAAAACAGGTCAGCATCTAACCAAGAACCTTTAACTGTACAGTCCATGATATAACTACTATAAACTTAACTAAAAAGGCTGACTCTACAACAAATTGTGCAACTCTTATTTCGACCAGTTGCAACTAAACGGTTATAAAAGCCCCATAGATAAATATGGAGTTGCACTATTAGGTAGAGATTTTTCCTATTCAAATATGACGTACAACACGTAAAATTACTATCATTTCTACTTTTATGAGGGGACAACCAATCGATTAATAAAATGTATTAGAATATAACACCTGTAGATTGGTGGCACACAAAAAGGTGGTGCATCCAAATTGACAATATCAACAATATACAACAGACAAAATTTTGAAATAAAATGTTTAACAATTAACGGTAAGCAATACTGATAAATTAATACAATGAAACTAATTTTAATAATTAATAGGCGTATTAAATGTAATAAAGGTTTAAGGCTATCAACTCTTACCAAAAAATCTACCCATCTAACCGCTTTAAAACAAATTATTTTTAAAAATTGTTTGTTACATGAACACAAAAAACCCAATTCAAACCATACTACATGCTTATCAAAAACTACTTTAAAATAAATAACAAATTAAAATACATTTAAATCTGTGAATTAAAAACAGGAATTGAAGTCAAAAAATATCGGCACCAATTACCAAAGCTTGTCAAGAAAAACAATTATATAGGGTTGTGATAATGAAATGAAATCATAGATCTGGTAAGAGAATTTGGATGATCAGTATCAAAGATATGAAATAAAATATAGTAGTTTTTAGCTTCGTACTCGAATGGCGAAGTGTGAAGGTTATGTATGATAGCTAGCAAAACAGGATACCAAGACAAGACAAAATAATAAAATAAAACAAATTCACAAAACTGAACTATGGAAACAATAACGCTAGATAATGCTTCAAGGGGATTACGTTAGTTGCGGTAATGCAATTTGCATATTTTGTTTTGTTCTAGCTCTTCATAAGTCAACCAGATATCGTTTATAATGACGGTCTATAGGTTGGTTCCACCCACCCACACACACACACACACACACATACAACACATAAGCCTACACAGTTCCTTGTTTATTCATGCTTGCACACTTTAAAGTAGGTCTAGGAGGAGCAGGCAAGTAATTTTCAATAATTGGGACGTGTCGTTTTGAAAACTCTTTAGAATAGTAATTATGACAGTTAAAATTATATTAAGAAGAATCTCAGTATCAATCACAAAGATAAATAATTTTAATTTTTAATGGTAAAAATCAAAAGAGTAAAAGGTAAAGCATAGCCTATGCTTACATGTATGTATATTGTTTTCTATACTTCTTATCTTAATACTTAAATGAATCTGGTTTACTTATGTCGTTTCTTTACAGTAGGTAAACTCTCCTTGTAAAATAAGAACATTCAGGCGGAAATATTATATTTTCTTCAATTATATAAAAACTAATTCGGCTTGACATTTGAGATAAGTTTATAATTTTGATACCATTCCTTCGATTCTGTATCATGATGAAGCAGAAATGTAGACGATTTAGTATGATTTAGTAGATTCTGATATAATGGGATTAGTGTACTATTCTGAACAGTAACAAACAATATAAACCCTTGAACTAATAAGAACCTAACTAATTAACAAAATATCCAGATTTACCACTAAACACCCGATATATAAAAACCTATTCAGACTGATTTGTAAAAAACTAGGTTGTTATAAACGGGTGTTTACTGTACTTAATGTTACGTCGTTTCTTTTATATTTTATGTGATGTGTATTATGTCAATAAAGGGATTCAGCACTATCTACAACCTTTAACATATGCTACATTGTAAATGCCTCATAAAATCATACCCTCTAAACATTATTCTGTTTTACTGTATTGTTAGTTTAATGACAAAATATTTTCAGTAATATATGTTTATTGCTACCCTAAAACAGACTATTAAGCCATGGCTCAGACCCGTGTATTGCTTACATGTCGTATCAGGCAGAATCTCGCTCGGGTCTATCTCAGATTACTCTAATGAACCATGTAATCATACCGTTTAGTATCAGGCAGGTTACAATGTTATTCAGCTTAAATGTTAACGTTAATTGCTCTTCTCTTTCAACATGAATTTCTAGAACACATACACAACAATAAATAGAATGACAAATTGCCGCCCACCTAGAGTGTACAACAGAATCAAATCAATTGATGTTAAGGCCTACGGTACATCGCCGGAGAACCGTTGGTAGTTTGAATGTTATCACTTTCAGTAGTAATACGATTTATGAGAAATCGCAGATCATTTCGTGTTTTGAAAAGGCATTGCCAATGAGCCCGCAGTTAACCAAAATTTTAAAGACTTCCCCACGAATTAAGTAAAAACACATTAACTTCTAAGTTAATTTATTTAGAATTGAAACTGAAAATAGTTTTCAGAAATCGTAGTGTTTTTGTATTAAAGTACATTTTATTACTAGCCTATGAGAGTTCTGCGTCACGATATCTATAGCTTGTTCTCAGTGATCTGGGCTGGCTGCAACGACATTCGAAGCTGTCTTCATGAGTGTAGTAGGGGTTCACTCCTTGGTCACATTTCATCTGATACTGTTGCTTTAGCGGGACATCCCTAGCCGTCAGTTGGCAAAGTTGGTGGCTTGACTTGACATACGGAGCTTCTATATGTGGTTCCTGAAAATATAGTAATAATAAAAATAATAATCAAAAATTTGTAATCTGCCAATTTCAAAAAAAGGCGCAGTTTACCCTTAGAGTTTGTAGCATAAATATGTTTTTAAATTAACTTTAAATTAATCTAAATTTGTCTAACCTTTTAACAAAGGTAGGGAGTTCACCTAAAGAAGACACAGGGTTTTTAACATGCTACAATGTTCAATACAAGGGCAAGGTGCAGAACACTGTAAACAACAATGGAAGATTAAAGCACTTCGGTCAAAGCAATGTTGTCCTGCATTTGGTGACATGTTAAAAAGCTAGACATGCTTAGGAATTGCCTAATATGTTTAGGTTCCTTACAAGCTTATCAATAAATGTGTTTAGTTATTATTTTGATATTATGTTATCAAACATAGATCCGAGCACATTAAGCTGCTATGCATAAACCCAACAAAAAGCAAACAAAAATTGTGTTTAAATCCTCCACGCTGTTTTTACAGTGAGGTAACTCTTGAAATATTGTTTTTGGAAGAGATAACAACCTTCTGAGGAAGTTTAATCAACAAAATATTTAGATGGACAGATAGAAAAAAAAGTAATTTAATCTTTTATAAGCACTACTTAAAAGCATAAAATGGGGGAGGGGGTACACATAACTTTAAAAAAAATCAGCCCAGAGATAATGTATAATTTCAAAATGCTGTAAATGATAAAGTCGTCGTTGGATCCGATGAACAGGGCCAGTGTTATTTAGCTCAATCACTAACTACATTTTACACTGATTCAAATTAATACTGCACATTGTATGATTTTTTTATGTTTTGTTGAAAGATTTTATAAAATAATTAATTTTACGTCCTTTGAAAGCAAATTTTATAAGTTTGTTAAGTTTATTTTATTTGACATAAAATATATTTCGAATTCTCTTTATGGTTTTCGTGTCTTAATCCCTGAAGCGTTTAAATTTTAAGATTATAAAAAACTACGCTGCAAAAGCATTCTTATTAAAATCGTTTAATTTCCCTAGTTCAATGTGTACTGTATGGGCGTGTTGCCTGTTTTGTTGGGCTTAATAGTCGGCGTGTATTACTCACCAGGACAAATTTGATCCGTTTTAAATTCTCTTCATCATATAATTAACGATCAAATCGACCCTAGTGGTAGAATGTCAGTCATTCAACAAATTCAAATAATTCAAATTCATGCAATCACAATTTTTTTATAACAATGAAGATGATAATTACGGTATTTTTTTTAATATTTTTATAATAATTACAACAATAATAACAAAAATGACAAATATACAAATGATAATGATAATTGATACTTATAATAATAATATATATGTATACATATTTATATTTAATATTATAGGAAATTAAAGAAGCAATTAGTTTCCCTCTGTGGATCAATAAAGTTTTCTTTTTTATCTTTACCCGGAATCTTTCTTATTGGCGAGCTTCATAACCACTTGGCCATGAATTCAAGTCAGTAGACTCTGAAGACTTTTGTTTTACTTAACGTGTCTGATTTTACAGTTTCGATATAGCACTAATATTGCATCATATTTATAAGATAAACCCTTTTCTACATAATATTCAGCAAGCTAAATCTCAAATGAGATATATATCATTTTGCTTATATTACATTACCAACATGAATTTTACGTTTGTTGCGATATTCCAATTCTTTGAACTGCTAATTATTATTTTCATCATTATTGTTGAATGTTAAGTCGTTATTTCTTGTGACGTCAGCTTGTAAGAGAACCATTTTAAAATCTGAGCAATCATTTCATTGGAATTATTCGCAGGAATAATTACACTTCTTAACTTAATTGGATTTTGTTTCGTTTAACAAATGTAATTTATATTATTTAGTGATAATCACGAGTCAGGTCTGGCTCACTAAATCCAAATAGATGTTGGCCAATCACAGAAGCAAGGCCAAGTATAGAAATCTCTCGTACCGGTATTTAATCTAACTGATCAAAGTACTGTCAAAATAACTATACAATTGTCGTTTGTTATCATGAAAAGACACTAATTTGTTTCTTATTAATACATCTACAAGACCCAAAGTGAAAGCTCTAAAATAATTCAATCTTCATAGAATTAGTCGATTTCGTGGTCTATCATCTTGCTCAGCCTGATTATTTTAAATGACTCTTACGAATGCAACTATTGCCTATTATGAAATATATTGTCAGTGATAACCCTTATAGGCCTAGCTCATTGCATACCTTAAGTAAATAGATCAAATATGATAACATCCCAGATCAAACAATTGTATTCTGTTTCTTTAAATTATCTTTTTACGAAAATACTTTACTGGCAGTCAATTTCTATGCCATAATTGGAGGAACTGATTTTTTTTTTCATGGGTTTGGTAATGGGTAAAGAAAATATGTTCTCATTCTAATTTGAAAGGTAAGAAAATCTAGGAATTCTGGTACGCACTGTAGTGAGTATAATTACAGATACTAGGCAAACCTAGGCTAATTAATTGGACTGGCCTGGACCTAACCTAGGCGAGTTTTGCCCTGGTTCTCGATCCGAAATGTTTTACTAGTAGGTTGATGATCGAAATTCGCGGCTTTACATACCGGAATATACGGTAATAAAGTAATATTTAATATACTGTGGGCCTAACAATAATAATAAATGATGTCTGGTATAGAATTATTCATGGACTGCTTTTGACTTTGACTTAATTTGGATCCTTTGGTTCTGTAATTAAATCTTAGTTGCTGCAGTAAATTATTGTATGCAAACATGATTTCATATACGAGAAGCTGACCAAAAGATTGAGAAAAGCTGAAGCAAATTTGCATTCCTTATCATGAAGGTACCATTTAAAATATATACGTCAATGCTTAAACAATAATAATAATTTAAAATAATATTAATAATAATAATAATATTATTAATAATAATAATAATATAAACATTTAATATTGTTAAATATTTGTACAGTACAGTATCACCATACTGGTGTTTCACAGTGGCATTTTGCCTTAAATACAAATTATTATATAACCATATTATTATAAAGTTTGAAGAAAAATTCACAAAAAAAAAAATAAATAAATAAGTTAGATGCAGGACGTAACTGTTGATAAGATGTAGCGTGCATTGGTGTGTAACAAGCCCCAAACAGCATGTTTTGGAACTGGAAATAAAGCTTATCATCAACAAAGCTTTTAAAGCTAGGCATTAGCTAGTGAAGTTCTTCAGACCACGGTGATCAAAATAACGAGAAAGTAAGACTGCACAAATCAGCCAAACACAGAACCAAGCTCTGGTTCGATAAGATGAATAATTCATTGTTGGATTTTATCAGTACTCTAATCATGGTCTAATGGTGGATCTGTACAAATAAAGTACTCATGTGTAAGAGATTGGCCATGTTAAAGCATCCAACCTTCTGTGAAGTACTTTTTGTACCATTGTACCGTTTATTCTTGTGCATGAACGCTTATCCAGCTGAGATGAGACCATTTCAATAGGTAGAAATTCATGATTTTTTAATCCATTGATGGTGAGCAATTCTGTCTTCATCGGGTTGGTACTCGCCAGAAAGATCTCCTTTCGAAAAAGGGCGTAAAATTTAATCTAAGCTACGTTTTGGTGTATTGATAAATTGTACATAAGGGAACAATACGTGGCCATTGGCCTCAAGGGAAAAAAATTAAAAATAAACAAAAATATATATTGTACTGTATTTTCATGTAATAAATATGCAGGTATTACTGTTATAATTATACTTTAAATGATTAATGTGCAACAATTCATGTGATAATGTATTGAGATGAAATGTAAATTCACATAAAAACAATAAATAAGCAGAAATATGTAATCGACTGAGGAAAAAAATATTGTATTTCTGGTAATAAATATACAGTTTATGATACAGGTTATGATTATACTTTGAATGGTTAATGTGCAACAATTAAGGATAGATATTAAACTAAAGAAAAAAAAACTATTGTATTTCAGATAATAACTATACAGGTTGTTATGATTATAATTTCAATTGTTAATGTGCAACAATTTATGTGGTAATGTATTGAAATTTAATGTAAATTCACATAAAAACAGATATTCAACTAAACAAAAAATTATAAATACAGTACTGTAAAAGCAAATTTGCATTCATTATATACAATTCAGTTTTTATAATTTTTTTTTTATAATACAGTATATCATTTTATTGCATAATGTAAAAAAACAATGATGAATAAAAGTAGGTCACATGTTAAATGAGAGCAGCTGGTGGTAGCCGCTGAATGTGCGCTGAACCGCGGAGATATTTTGGTCCCCGGTTCGGTTCCCATCGCTGCTCTCCTTCAGCAGGAGGGCTAAAATGCAAGTTTCAAATGTGCACCGTCTTTCGGATGAGACGTTTAGGCCATTGGTCTCGTGTGCAAAATAGCCAATGTGCAAATTAAAAAACGCAGTTCACTCTTCGGAAAACAGTGGGGGATTGTCTCCCGGTTACTGCATAATTCAACACCAAAAGGACCCCATGGAAAATAAGTTTTACGACTTTTGTTGGTTATCCTTGGTGTGTATCACCCCCCAAAAAATCCAAGTCCAACCCCACAAATGAGAAAAAAAAAAAAGGATATTTCCCGAAAAAAACAACCACAAACTCAGCTGCTTAACTAAACCAATGACATTCATTTGTGTGATCAGAAGACGAGTTAAACCTATCCAATTAGTTCAAAATATTTGGTCAAGAACTTCATAGCAACATGAGGAAGGAGAGTGGTAAGAGAAAAAAATCAGTAGAAAACGTGTGTGGAAGAAAATAGGGTTTAAAATACACAAACTCGTGGTTATGGTTGTCCAAAGTTGTCTTCCTAGAATTTGGCGGTGAAACTGCAAAGCCATAAGACTGAGGTCTACCAAGCTTGTGAAGGTTGAAGCGTGGAATAGCAAAGAAGATAAGTGAGATTCGACCCTCTTGCCTGGGTTAAAAAAATTGAAACAAAAGCATTGAACATTTAAAAAACAGTTGATGATTTGCTTGGTGAGATAAGAGAGGACGTCAATAGTCAAACGAGTCCTAGATTTGGATGAATGTCTCCATCCAGATCACATAAAAATGCAAGCAAATAAATAACTATTTTGTCATTAACTTTTTGTTAGCTGAACACAGACAATATATGTAAAACGATCGATTAGCATTCGTTTTTAGCGTATTATTAATTAGTTATGTTAACTTGTTGGTAAACTGGCGCGTCACTAAATGAGACTTTCACAAAATAACGAATGCCGACTAACCACAATGAACGATTCTCACGCGAATCACTTGTGATATCATTTCGCACTTGTGATATTATTTCGCAAGTAGGCCTACTTAGAAACGTACTGAGCATTCAGTACGATAACACGTCAGGTAGGGCAAAACATCAATTACTTTACTTGATTACTTGAGTTATCTTAGTCTAAGAAAGGCAACTTATATTTTATGAACATTTCCAAAAAAAGAACGTAAACATAGGAACAATCGATACATACACACAGGCAAATGCTCATTAACCGCTATATATTATCCAAGGGCCCCATATTCTGACTCTTACCTTACACAGGACGCCTCAACTTTACATTCATCTCCAAGTATCTACTTAGGGCCTATTCCTTGGTTTTAAATAGAGATTGAAACCAAATATAATGAATGTGGCCCCGACAAGTATAGTAGCTCATCAATTTTGAAGTGTACTGTTGGTAGTAAAATTCTACTTTTTCAGCATTACACACACTTAATCATAAGAGATTACGAGGTGACAACTATATAGCCTATTAATGAAAATTACCGACCTTGCGTAGGGTTTTTATTTACCCAGGGTTGCAATGATGAACTAAACCATCTATATGCTGATTTACATTAAGCCAATCGACAGAAATTGCCCTTTATAAGCTTCGCTGTCAAAAACAGTAAATAAAAAAATTCTAAAATCATTCAATGTGTACACATAATAATGTTGAACTGGATCTAGAACCAATAGTTGCGACTGACTAATTAGGGTTCTGACTGAATATCTGCAAAAAAAAAAAAATTACCTTCTTACATACATACTTAATCAACTATACATAGTGAATTTACAAAATTTGAACCGTGTTTATTTCAGTGGATTTTAAGCAATACTAACTAAAAAACAGTCAAGTTCCTCTGAATTATTGATGGGTTTAAACATATAAATTAACAGCAGCACCTGACGCAAATTCTAATAAATAAATCCGACAGTAATTATTTTTATTACAAGGAAAATTGTGCCTTACAGCCCTTGAATCATTTTCAACCCTTCAGTTTAAAGTTCTTTGACATTTGAATAAAAATATATAGTGGTATTATATCAAGAGGAAAAAGC
>NW_022712275.1:794020-801285 GCF_011630105.1 Anneissia japonica
CGCAAATCAACGAGAATCCAAATCAACCAGAATACGAGCATCATTACCATCAGTTATCAGTATTGGTATCAGTGTCAGTATCAGCTTCACAGCATCATTATCATCGGTATCAGTTATCAGTATCGATATCAGTGTCAGCGTCAGTGTCTGCATCAGCATCAGGGTATCATTATCGTCAGTATCAGTTATCAGTATTGGCATCAGTACGGTATCAACATCAGTGTCAGTTTAATAAACAGTATTATAGGTATAAGTATTTGGGACAAAATTGAAAATCAGTTTATGCACATCAATCAATATCACACATTATCAATTAAACATATATATGTGATGATCACTTATTTACAAAAATAGCATATTTCGAACATACTTTAAAAAAATATGAATGACTTAGGTTTTAATCTTTATTACATATTTATTTTTTCTCGCGTCTAAACACAACTAAAACCACTAAGCCTAACAATGATAGGTAATTTAAAAAACATTATTTTACAAGCGCACGTAACTTTTAATGCTCGTCTTTAGTATAATATTATCTGTATTGTGTACGTTCGTTTTATGTAAAGATTTTCTTTGTAGAGAGCCTCTCGTCTGTTATGTTTTATAACATGTAGGTAATCCTGCCTCATTGAATTACTTTGTATTTTATTTTTAAGACAAAATAATGGATATGATATAAATGATATGATATATGAAATATGAATAATAACCTCATTTCTTTCTTTCTGTATTAAAGAAGTGAAGTATGAATGAATAATAGTAAATATACAAAATTAGTAGTGCGCAAATTCCAAAGAACAATGATCAAAGGCGTAGTGTATGCTAGAGCTAGATGTTGTTTTCAGGGAAGATTTAAATGCAGAGAGAGAAGTAGATTTTCTTACTAAAAAAGGTAAATTGTTTCAGAGACAAGCAGCAACGGGTGTAAATGTGCCGTAGGTTTTGGTATTATAAGATGGAACGGAGAGGAGGTTTTAGGAGGAGGGACGAAGGCGACGAGACGGACAGTAACGAGGAAGAAGTTCAGCAAGGTATGGGGGACGCTTAAATTGATTGCTTTAAAAGTTAATAAAAGTATTTTAAACATAATGCGTTTGTCCACAGGAAGTCAATGGAGAGTACGAATTACGGGGGTAATGTGATTGTATCTTGGAGTCAAAGTACAGACACGGGCAGCATTATTTTGAATTAATTGAAGACGCTTGATTGAATAAACAGTCAATCTTACATTAGTCAGAGTCGCTTTAATTATAGTTATCAATTCATCGGAAATGGTTTGTTGCTAACAAATTATACTTTGATTCTTCTAATGAATAGAATGTAAATATTATACCAATTGAAATTTACATTTAAACGACATTCCTGTTACCGGTAACTACCTTGCTTGGTTGCTTAATTGCTTGAGTGGTATTGTCTTTGTATCTAAGAAACCAATTCCTACTTAGGAATACCCGATGTGTTTTTACTTGTACTGCTCCTTATGAAATCTACATACGTAGGCCTATAATATACACATTATTTTAACCTATGCCAAGAGAGTTTTATTCAGAAGTAATGAAGTGAGTTAAGTGTGAAAAATGTCTATATAAACAAATGTGAAATATCTCACATATGAGCAATGTACTACATTAAATGAACATAAATGAACGTAAATAATGAACATTTAAAAACGTATCTGCATTGTTTCTCAACATCTAGGAGCTTAATTTACCTGCTAATACGTCAGCAACACCGCTGGTTACAAAGATATTTTTTACATAAATACATACATACGTATATGTATACATATATACATATATATACATTATATTCAAAACATTGCGTATTCAAAATAGTATAAATGTATACATAAAATTATATAATTTTAAGATAGAGGCCTAAATATAGGCCTATCAGATATATAAGAGAATTTTAATTTTCAGAATATGTAAGAACATTATAGATAAACAATGATTAAGTAAAGTTATTGATGGATTTATTCATTCAGTAATACTTTAAACCAATGATGGATCAATAGTTTATTTATTTATTTTTTGCCGGAGGTTGAGAGTAGCAACCGAAAGGCCTATTATAGTACGGGAAGGGTGTGGGTTAATGGCTCACTTATCTATTTTAGGGATCCCTGGAGTTTTATCCAGTTTAATCTCATATTCAATTAGTTTCAGATTGTTTTGCTGTTGTCATGTGTTAGGGGGTGGAGACATGAGCTTTTCGCCACCCGTTGTCCCGATACTGTAAATGGGGTAACATTAACATTTACAAGACGTTTAACGTATACTAGGCCTGAGATTACTATAGTACAACGATATGACTTACCTCATAACTCAAACATCTCCCTACGCACTTCGTTGTATCTAAGACAGTAAGGGGCTTACATCCCTGTCTTTCAATTACTTTCCTCATCTTGACGGGCCTACAATAACGCACTACCGGCTTGGCTGCAAGGTTACCGACTATCTGTAGAAATTTGTCCATTCTTTGAGAATTCACTGGCTCCATGAAGGAAAATAATAACATCATCATCGTACATGTGGTGAATATCTTTATCTTGATCATTTTTTTCTCGGTCACTAAGGGAAAATGAAGTGAAAGTGTCAGATGTATAAAGAGCTTTTTAAAACTTCAGATGGACTATTTCCTTCAACTGTTGTATAGATCCACCTGCTGTGACGTATTCAATCTGAGTAGGCAGGAGTTTGCAATACGAATCTGTCTACTGTGCAGTTACACGTGGCTTTTGGTTTGGCATAAGTCAATGCCATTATATAAAGATATTTCCAAGGCGAGCTTCCTCATTACTACTACTGCAACAATATCACAATGACCATCTGTTATTTCTAGCATCGAATCGATAATCGTTGCGAATCTGCCTAATTTTTACGCAATGACAAGAAATTGAAATTGAATTAATATAATGTTATTTCAGAACTAAACAAACGTCTTAAAAATAATATTATATCAATCTGAATATATTAGTAGATTGAACGGTTTCGTATAAGCAAAACCATACTGTATTATTATTATTGTCAGTTATTATTATTATTATTATTATTGTTATTATTATTATTATTAAGTACTCATAATTATAAAATAATTATACTGAAACATAATTAATGACATTTTATAACAAATTGGTGTTAATCACAATTAGACAAAGGCATTTACAAAAACCTCGCTATAGCTTATGACGTTAGTAGATGTTTACCTTCAAGCAGAACATACATTACAACTAAATATAGGTTTATCCCAAAGCGATTAAGACAATTAAACAGCCAATGACAATACAATTTGAAACCCAAAGGGATTAGTCTGAATCAAAGAAGGTCTTAAAATCATGGGCCTACAACTTTGCCGACATACCACGTCGTTAAAGATTTTTTGTAGATCTTTTAGATTGCCTATCAGGGCCAGCCACATGCACTTAGATTTATTATGTGCATAATAACAATAACAATAATACTAATAATAATGATGATGATGATGATGATGATGACGACGACGATGATGATGATGATGACGATGATGATGATGATGATGATGATGACGATGATGATGATAATAACAATAATAATTATAATTATTATTATAAATAAAAAGAAGTAATAAAAATAGACTTTAAAAATTGCATTTATAATAATACAATTAATGCTGCCGCTACTGCTAGGCCGGCTATTGATAATGATTGTAAAAAAGTAATGGTAATAATAATAATAATAATAATAATAATAATAATAATAATAATAATAATGATGATGATATATAATAATAATAATAATAATAATAATTATAATATTAATAATAATAATAAACATAGTTATCTATTGATAAACCAAAATTAAGTACATTTTGGTTTATATTGATAAACCAAAATTAAGTACATTTTGGTTTATCAAGAGATAGACTTCAATTAAATAATCATTATTTAATTGAAATTATTATTAATGTAATGTCGGTGATGTTGATATATGTTTAGGACTCTTGAGCGGAAAGAGACAAACTTGAAACAAAGCGAAATATTGCAGTGCTGTAGGCAACAGATATGACACCCGTTTATAACAATTTAATAAAAAATGAGATTGAATTTTAATCCACAAACAAAAAATTGACGTTACGGTTAGAAAGTATTTCTATTGTCAGTTATTAAAGTCTGTCTAAGTTAGAGTGAAATGTTGTATTAAATTGTCAAAAAAGATAATTTCCATTGTCTTCTAAAAACATGACTAAATGTGAATGATAAAAAATGACACATTAAAGGTCTACTTTCGATGAAAACATCTCTTGTATTGCCAATAGAAGATGCGTCCTTCGATGAAAGAAAAAAAAAATGTGTAGATGTGATCGCCGGGTAAATGTTTGACGAAAAAAGAACTCTTCAACTACTAGTGCCTCTTTTTTTTTTTTTTATCGAATAATACTTTGTTAAATTTTTGTTTCTTCTCGTATGGTGTGTTAGATGGTTTGTGATATGGATGTGCAATATAAATGAATAACCTTTAACCTTTAAGATTTGGATGGTGATAAACAAACTTTAACCTTCCCCACTCCTGAAATAATAGCCTAGTAAGTTCGCCTAAATAAAACAAATTATTTAAGACCTCTAAAATTATTATTGTTTCTTTTTATCAACTCAAACGCGTCTTAAGCCGGGCACTCATTGCGTCGTACGACAAGCCCAACCCCTCTCCCAGTGAGTGCTACACTCCACGACGCCGTCTGCTGATTTTCGATGGCAGTCTGAAGGGATCGTCATTAAAGGCCAACTCAGACAGCGTCGGCCGACGCGATTTGTTGTCGCGTCGGGTCCGTGTGAGTTAACGCAGACGCGATGGTGTGCGTCGGGTCGTAGAATATTAAACATGTTTAATATTTCTCACGACTGCTCAAGACTGTCCCCGACGATAAGTCGGGTCGGGCTGCGTCGGCCGACGCTGTCTGAGTTGGCCTTAAAAACATTCATTGCGCACACGCCCTGTCGTTGCGTCATCCTTCTAATCGCGTCGGCCGACGACCGTCGGGCGCAGTGATTGCTCGGCTGCGGTTTGAGAACGATGTAGGCCTAGGTGTTAATATCAACTAATGTTGATACCCTCTAACGATATATTCTGTTTCCGCCCTAGGTTGTGCATGTAGTAAAACTTTCCTGTATTAGTATCATGTTCTCAGTAGAATGCAGTGAAAGGCTAATGACATTCCTACGATGGATAAAGGGAAAACCCGAAACTTTCCAATCTAGCAATTGCTCATTGATATTCTATCGTTTCAGATTATGGTAGGGTGCGCCCTTTAAAAAAAAAGACTTTGAATTTGCCAAATAAAATCGTCTGTTTGCAAACAAATAGATACATGATAACTGGGCTCCAATACGATATTATAATAACAATGAAGCATAGTTCATCTACGTGAAGTTTCTTTCGTTCCTATAAAAAATTGTCTCTGGTGGAATTCAAAACTGCAATATCTCGCTATGAACGCGAGTGCCATACCGCTAGACCAGAGATATATACGGCATAGGTGCAGATCTAACCACCAGATAACAGTCAATCAATTTAACTAAAGTAATGTAACTATTATTGCGTCATAAAACCAAATACTGACGATCGCGAATAATCATGAAAAGATTACATAGCATTTTAAATTCGAACATCATGCTGTACTGCAATGAAGATTCAAGATTCTAAGAAGTGCATTATTGTAATAGACCTTAAGAGATAAGATATAATGATTAATCCACACTACAAAGCACCAGAATATATATTTATACAATGTAATAAATATACTACTACTACTAATAATAATGTTACGTTAGCACGTAATGGCAAAGCTCCTGCACAGAATAATGAACAAGAAAATCAAGAAATATCCTAAAACTATCCAGGACCACCACGAACAATCAAAGCCATCACTATTGCACAGCTGGCCGGCAATTTTAAGGTACAAGATCCACCAGTGTGTCAATCGTCAGGACAAAACAATAAAAATGTAAAGAAACTTAGTGCACCAAGCATCAAGCACATTTGAAAGAAGAAACTGTTTGCAGATTTTATGTCACCTGGTAGCCTGTTCAATAGTTGTACCGATGCAACAGAGAACCTTCATTTTTATACATAGTAGTTGATGTTGTGTGAGTTTGCAGCAGTTAGGATGAAAATCTAATACTGAAAACTCAACACTGGGAGTTGACCAGTTGTATGGAAGCTTGAGATGTTGATTGGAAGTGGTCAAATAATATTGAGGATAAACATTGTGCCAAAGTCTTTGGTTTGATTAAGTCGCCATAGAAGAAAGCCTGTAACTGGTTTTTCACTTTTATAGTAATTTAGAGCAAACATCATTATACGACACCACCTGGTCCTTTCTGACAATGTATGTGGGTTTCCAAAGTTTGGACATTAGTATTTGTGCATGTATACATATTACTGATTGCTTCCGATATTTAGTTGGGTAGGATAATACCTGAAACATTGAGTATCTCCACTATCATTTTTGCTGTTAATTGAACCGAAATGAGGAAATTGACCAGTTAAAATATTGTCCGGAATTAAATCTCGCCTGAAAGATGCTAAACCAAAACTGGGCCACTGTGCGTTTGTGTTGAATTCGAATCAGATTGGAAGTAATTACTTCAACTTATGCCTTGAATATAGGGAAGACACTAGCGCCCTCATTCTTGAAACGAACGAACTACAACTTTAACTAGTTCTAGTTGCAGCTTCAATTGTATTCAAAAACTACGTAGTCTATTAGTGCTTATACTCCAACTAAATCAAGTCCTTGTTGTAGTTCAGTTGAAGATGGCTGGCACGCAACTACTATCAAAATTACCAATGACAAGCGATCATGTATTTAGCAGACAAAATTTTAAAGATCCGGTTATTGAGCTCCAGTCTCTCGTTTATAAACACATTTCTTGTTTATTTATTTGTCTATAACAATAACTATACTGTACTAGTAGTTAACATGAAACGCTGGAATTTTTAAACAATCCATAAAAATTGATTCCTTTGGAGCACTATTAAAGCCCCATTCCCGGCAAAATTTCACTGAAAACTGACCTTTTTTTTTAGAAAATATTCATTTGCATTACTCCAGTTATTATAAATCATGGAAAAATATTGGCATGATTTTAATTTTACGCAAAAGAATAAAAAAAAAAGAGAAATACAGACTATTTCTCATAAAATATTACCATTTTCTGGACGAATTCATCGTTACTAGGCAACTTCAGAGGTTGTAGATCGCATCCACTGGAATACTCTCGCTTTTAT
>NW_022712275.1:801430-812877 GCF_011630105.1 Anneissia japonica
TATTATATTCACAAGTGTCAATACTAGCAACGGAAAATATCATGTCGGCCGTTTTTATGTGTGATAACAGAACCTAAGTCGAGGTAAGGCTAGGCCTAGCCTAGCAGCGCTGGAGGCTAATGTTTTCGGCGCCTACGATATTTCTTCTCACGACCTATCGCAAAATCAAAATGAAAAATTCATCCGCATTTATTTTTTGTGTGGAACACAAAAAAAAAAAAAATCAAATTTCAGTCTTATTTTACATTTTTTTCATTCTTAGGAATGTCTAAATTCAGTTAAACTAGCAATTCCGTATTATATTTATAAATCTTTATAACGTTATACAAAAATTAGATTTTTCTTAAAAACTGAAATTTTGCCGGGAATGGGGCTTTAAAATTGAACTTACACGAGGGCGGCTCCATCTTTGTTGTCGTGGTGACGGTGAAGCTAAGTAACTGCAGATCAATACGCAAGGGTATATATTTACATAGTCGAGGTGCGCGTGATTTAGTCGTAGTTTTAGTCGAAGTTTGTTTTCAGACCTAAGAAATACGCGTATGTTAGTCTATGGCGTAACTAGACTTGGCGATTAACGTAACGATAGCGTACATATTCGCACGAAATACAGAAATTGGTAATTGTGCAATTTATTTCCTGTTTACATCCAGGCTTATCGTGATTGGTCAAATCCTGGCGGGGGTTGAAACTCATTAGGTAGTCTTCGCCGCACGACGTTAACCTTAAAGTTAACGGATGACGTCATAATGCATTCATTTTGCGTTGCGGAGTACGCTATTTTCAGGATTTTACGTGCTCGACGTACGTTATTTACGGGTTTGCGCATGCGTATTTCAATTTGTTTACATAAGGGGCGGAGCTATCGCGTTGCATGTTGGGTACTAACGTTAACCTTAAGGTTAACGTCGTGCGGCAAAAACTACCTATTGATGTATGACTGTCGTAACTCAGTGGTATACCGTCGCTAACCTGGGGTCTGTTGGTGGATTATCGTACGCCAGTGATTGCACCAGTTCACACTACTCGATTAACGTGACGCTAGTTTCATATTAGAGTTTTCGCCGCAAAGAATATATTAATTGTAAATGGTAAAGACAATTTTCTGCGTCTTGCTACAGTCTGCCTTCTTAAACTCTGTTCAAAATTTTATGTGACACATTTGTGTGATGTGACCATGAACATGATGGTGTAACCTTACACCAAAATAGGGGAATATCACATTTATTTGTCACACAAAATGTAATAGTGTGGATAAGGCTTTATATAAAGCTGTAGTTTCTAACGACATAAAATCTCCCTGTGTACCAATTAGGTCGGAAGTGCCCCAAACAGGTTGTAAATCAGTGTAAGTTTTCTCTTTTGGTAAATATTATTTTCAGAATAAGATGTGCTGCAAAACCAACATGATTATATTAGCAATCCCCTATGCAAAAGTCAAATTCAGAATTGTTCATACCTATTTCTTCTTGTTATCAGATACAACATATTCACAAAATCAATAACTTGGCGTTAACATCAAGAGACACATGAAGCTGGGTCATGATTTTTACAAACATGTCAAACAAAGTCACTAATTAAATGAGGTGAGTCACAAAAAGCTGTTCAAAATTAGGACTAGAACTTTTATTAAGCTTTGTTTACACTCCACTCACCGTTGGGCCAGTTTTCAGGACGTTGCTATTCATATGCTGTCTTTAGGGTAAAATCAGAAGAAATCGTGGGAATTGATCACCATTTCCATTGTGCTTTTTTTAAATAGCAGTAGTGACAATTATGATGACAAAAAAGTACAGTTTTAAGGCTCTATAATAAATATGACTGTGTTTGCGTCCCATACCTGAATTTTCCCCTACAGCATAAACGTATTTATCAAGAATTTCAGAAACATCAAGATAATTGGTTAGTACATTTTGTGACTTCAATTGTGCAGTGGTTAATTTGATTCCCATCAGTTATGATTGTTTAAAGATTGGTTATGCCTTAAAAATTATGATTAATAACTTTAATTATTACTTGTAAAAGCAGTCAAGTATATGTTGAGGTGTTACCATGGTACCATGCACATCTATATAAAGTGCTTCGGGCTGATAAACTTAAAACATTTATTTAGGTAACAAGAAAATTACATTGCAACGTTTTTGATCCGCAATTTTGAATAATTGGTTTGTTTCTTACTTTCTGTTACTTGACACATGTTTGTGAAGTACATGAACAATGCATTAAATAATAATACAGGAATTTGTAACGCGCCTTTTGCCAAGGGATATAAGGCGCAATAAAAATAAATAACAATTTAGTGTTGCGCTACATTTTGTTTTGATACCATTTTGTGAATGTTTACATGAAATCTTCCTAAAATGTATGCCATCTCCTATGATAAATGTAACATAAATCACAGCGCCCTCAGGCGACTATAAATGTATTTAAATAAAAATAAATGTTTTCTTTTACCTGAAAAACTTCATTCCTTGTATTACTTCGACTGATTAATACATGCAGATTCATCTTATCTCATAAAATTGATAAATTGTATGACATTTGTTGACATAATCGATGCCAACGGGTTAGAAAAAATTGAAAGCGATGTGAGGGAATGACAATGAGATTATTATAGGTATATATAGATATCAAGACAGGCTGTGTAATTTTCTTTTTTTTTTCTTCAGATTTGTTTCTGACGAACTGGGCTGTACAGCTCATAATGGTGATTTTAGCAGCCATGAATGCGGACCATCACTATGTATTTCTAATCTTTATCTCTATCATTGTATATCTTTCTAGAATTGGGACGTAATATGCAATAAATTGACACAATAGACTCAATATTAATTCTTCCTTTAAAAAAAAAATTCAAACCCAACTTAAAATTGGTGTAAGGAGACAATTCTATTCTCAATGCATATATATTTATAATATATATATATATATATATACATATATATATATATATATATAATAAATAGAATAAAAATGTTGGCTTCATTGCTCTTTTAATGCCATCGTACACCTTCAATATTGATTTAGATTTTTTCATTTTTATTCAAATCTGGTTTATAAAAACTAAGTTGCACCAAGTGCTACAATTGAATCTTTAAAAACTTTCATATATCATATAGGCATATGATATAATTATAATTAAAAACCACTTACAAAGTATTAAAAAAAACTGGCTTACACAAGCTTATGAACGTTTATAAAAACAATTTCCTCCTAAATGTTATTATTAATAAATTTTTAAAATATTTTTTAAACGGATTCAAATTCATAGTTAATTTATTAAAAGCAATTTGATATTGTAATATATTAATAACGGGAGTGTATCAAATGCGGATTTACGATAACGATAGGCAACAGTAAATTCCCTTTTGCAATTTTGTTTGAACGGATAAATTGAATAGAGGAACCTATTTATTTTTTAGCTTTAACTTTAACACATCTTATCAGACATAATGAATCCACGTGGTAATTTAACGGATGTAGCCTTCTTCTTCATTTTCGATTTATCCTTCTTATCTAGTATAGGCTTTTCACAAATCTCTCTAATCAGCAAGACATCTATGCATACACTTTTTTTGCCATTTTAAAATTGTTTGGATGTATAGTTTCTTCTTTTTGGTAAACCTTAAGATGAGATGATCTGTATAAGTAAACAGGTTCGCCCAACTGGGATTTGTATGGATCTTCTGCATGATATGCTGTTTAATTATATTGTCAATTTGAGGCATCGTGACTTCAGTTTGTTAATGAAAAATGTTGGATTGATGGTAATTTTACTAAATTGTGATATTATTTAATGAGACAAGTCCTAAACTAACTCATTGTAATTCTAATAATATATAATTCGGGTTATGCAATCATGTTATTTAATTGAGTAACTTTTTTTTGTAAACAGGAATAACAATGTTTCTTGACGTATTTGGTGCAGAAATCAATTACATACGCCCATATATCGAGCATTTGAAACGACAAGACAGGATTTTTAAAGAGATACTTTTAAATTATAAGTACGCATGCACAGAGGCGTATCTGAGAGGTGGAACGCAAAATAAAGGCTCGAGATTCCTTTAAAAATTTCCTAGCTAGTACCCCTCACTTACTGCCCCACCCATCATTCCCTATTTCAAGATTCCTAGATACGCCACTGTGCATGCAAATTGATAAATTCTAATTGTCTTGTGGTATTGCTATAAATAGTAATAAAATCTGACTTTAAATGTCAAAAGTCCATGTTTTTTTCAGATTTATGTTATTGATTAAAACAATAATTATCCTTTGCATTTAATAAATTTTGAATCTTGACGCCTGGGGAAAACTCATGTTTTTTCTCCTTCATCAGTTTTTTTATATTGTTATTGAGTAGTTATAGATGGGCACTGATATAATGAAAGGGAAAACCAACACTACATCTTGCGTTAGAAACTTAATAGGACAATGACATGAACAGTCATACTTCAATTTTATTTAATGGTTCTCCAATATTTGGTTACATAACACATCTAACTACAGTATCTTACTGGATTACGCATTACAGCTTGGTCATTCCAATTTATATCTAAATGTTTGGTAAATGCCTCCGTTGTCTACGCTTGTGACGTTGAGTGAAATATTATTGAGGATGGCATGTTTTGTGGTAATAGACAATTATGAGAAAAAGATTAATACGGCAGTTGAACTCCCTGCGGCAACGCTTAAATGCAGATACAATTGTACTCTGAAACGTTATATAGGCCTACATACACAGATAAGATTTCTGATCGGTAATAGGTTATTCTTGCTTTCAGGATGTGATCGTTGATCTGTAGTGTTATTCGTATGGCGGCATGCGAAAAAAGTTTCATCTCTGTTTACTATAAATACATTTTACGTAGGCCTCTTGGTGATGAAGATAAAAAACAATTCTAAAGATTAATCTAATAATTGTTTTTTCGTCATATTTTCCTCAATGGTACATCTTACGAAAATCAGTACCTGAATTAGCATTTTTGCAAAAGGTTTCCGGTAAATTTAACTGTAACTAATTAGATTATGGATATCGGGTATTTCTCAATTTATATTTCTTATTATTATTATGCATGGGGTTCTTGTTCTGGTAGTTAAAGCCAACCTCCTAACGACCAATTCTGTCTATAGGAAGAGAAGAATAAAAAAGAGAAACCCCCCTCCATATTTAAGATACGTGTTTGTCTTTATAATACGTAGAAATATGTTCATCGAAACCTAACTAACGCAATTGAGTAATTTCATTGTGTTAACTTGATATTTCAATTCGCAGTTTATAATTATAGTCACGAAGAATTACGTAATAATTATGCATATTTAAGCTATCTGTCTTTTGCCAACTATTGTTAGCTAGAATGTCGTAACCGTATACTTCTAAGTACAGTATAGGCTACTTCTAATTTTATAAAACTAATGAATATCTTGTTTTATCGTCAAACGCGCAAGGATTGTTTGTAGTGTACAAATAAGTATTATGCATAAACAAATTATTACATAAAAACATAGGATCTACGGCATACTATAAATATTTGAATAGTTAGTAGAATGTAAATGATTATCCTTATATCGTTACAATGTACAATAACAATTAAGAACGACAAATGGTATAAGAGCATTATGTTTAATAGCATGATTTAAACGTCACCGAGGATTGGCAGGTAAATTACATTAATGGAAAAAAAATACATTAGAATGTTCTTCAATGAGTTCAAATATCGCAATTTGATCATTTGAGAGACCTTTGAGAGAAATTGATATTTGAAAAAGTGCAAACAGTGAATGTGAAAAACGAATTTCGTAAAAAGTGAATTGATAATTACCAATGGGCTGTGGATATACAGAATATGCTTGACATTCAAGATAACTTGGCAAAATCTAAGCTCTGGCAAAACCCAGCATTTATCGAATTTTTCTAATTTTAAACAAGCACCCAAAATGTTTGAGAATCAGAATTTGAACATATATTGAAGAACATTTCTACAAATATCAATCACTAAATCTAACTGAAAGTTTATCCAAATTATTTTTAAAATAAAACTTTGGAAGCTGTTTCCTGAAAACTTACTTGGCTGATATCCTATGAATTAAATGTTTATAACTTCGCTAACACTCAACCATAAAATAAAACACTGTTTTGAAAAATATTTCATGCAGATTCTAAAAATACCAAAAGCTCTATTTTGAATCTTTTTCCGCAGCCGGTTACTATTTGGGTTTGTGGCTAATTTTCTGTGAATCCTACAGAAATTATATCTCGGATTATTACGAGACAGAAGTAAACAAAATTTTCAAAAATAAAATTTAACTTTTTCACTTAAAAACCCTAAAAAGACAACTGTAAGCAACAAACATGAAAAAATGTCACCGAAGAGGGCAGTTTAACTAATTTATAACACAGTATACAGTACTTTCAATATTCGAGGAATGTTGAAGTTCAATACAAAAAAAAGCAAAAAAAAAAAACAAAAAAAAAAACAAAAAAAAAAAAAACCTAATGAAATAATCACTTAGGAAAGTACAAAAACTTAAATCATAGTATATTTTATTGATGAATAAATTTATAAATGAAGGGAGGTAGAAATCAGAATTAATAATAAAATGTTAAGAGAGCCCTCTATCGTCGTTTTTGAAGGAGTTCAAAAATGCAACAGGTATTACAAATTATCAGTAAAATTTATAAAATCGATATCAATGTAATTGTTCTCAATTTTATTAACAACTTCTACTTTCAATGTAATATTATACTGTCATTGATAATGTTCTTCGGTTGAGTGTGCATAATATGTGTGAAAAATTCAAATACTTTCACCGTTATTTATCTGTTATCCATCATACATAGTAATGAAGGGGCGCATCTTGCTTGATTTATTATAAGTATACCATGGCTTAGAGCATATAAAGCAGCTAGGCGACCCACTTAGGTATATCGGAGTCGGTATATTGTTGATGATCTATTGCACTTCGAATTAGAATAATACAGTATAATAAAAGAAAATAAGCCGACGTTGAGCTCGCCAAAATACATTCACCTGCAATAAAAGACTACAAGCTAATCAAAAACTCCTTGGTATTTTTTGAATTTTGAAATTATATAAACTACAGTATGTTATGACGTAAAGAAGAATTAACGTGCTCATTTCTGTCGGAATTTTCAATTGATCGTCTTAACCATGTCTAAACCAAAAGCGTACTACATTCGACCTACTCGTACATAAATTCGGATTTGCTAACGAACCTAGACACCTTGCGGTAATTTACCTAGATATCGTGACTCAAACCTTGGCTAGAATTCATTTGGAATGTATCAAAGTCGGTTTCTCGCGAGTTTATGCCACAAACCCATATTCATACACTTACAGTACTTTGAAAAGTTATTTATGAGCTCTCCATTATTAATTTCCTTATAAAATAATAATGACAATTATATTGATATAACAATAAAATTAATGAGTACAATGTAATAATAGGCTGTATAATAGGGATAATAATAGGACTAATAATTATATAATGATCATAATTTTAATAATAGTCACTATTAATAACAATATGTATATCTCTAACAGCTGTTATTATTTTTTCTTCTATTCCATATAGAAGTAGAAGTAGTTATGCCGAATATTTTGCAATACTGTAGCCAAATACAGATATTACACGTTAACAATGTGTTTTTCGGGAAAAATGATCGCTTCAATTTAAGATTATAAAATTATTTTATGTTGCATAATAAAATGTATATGGATCGAAAGATTGTTCGTTTACGTTGATATTGACTTCTTTGACGGCTGGAATGGTTTGGGTGGTGATTTAGGTTTAAATTTCTGAAACAAAAAATAATGTGAACAAAATCATGTTACTTTTCTTTCCATCTGCTTCTGCTCCCTGGGGCGGACGCGGGGGTGAGGGGTGCAGACGGTGCGATCGCATCCCCCCTCCCTTAAATTGTATTAAGAAAAGTTAATGTTGTATTTTATTGTTGTTAAGAATTACCGGTAAGATTTTTAAAGTATGAAAGTGCAATTTCCATGGCTAGAGGTTCATATTGTCAAAATGTTCTCGCATCAGGCCCAACCAATGGGGCTGACGTGCTATGGGCTTTAACGCACCCCCAACAGCCAAATCTTGCATCCGCCCTAGGCTCCACTTACCCTTTTACGTATTTAGTTACAGTTTTTTAACGTATTCATTAGATGTCATCTTTATTGTTAAGCCTTATGTATTAGCAATTACTCCTTATATAAACCGAATGTAATTATATTTCATAATACATCACTAATTGTATTTCACGTGACGTAACGAGTTATTGGCGCCGGTCAAAGTGTTAAGTTTGGCTTGAGCTTAGTGACTCATAAAATCGAGTTATATAAATCTTAATGCATTACAATTGTATTTTATTTTTAAGACTTCTATATCATCCCTATGAGCAACTTATACGTGATATAATAATACCTAGGCGGGGGTGTACGGGGGTGTGTGTGCGTGACTTAATAGGTCAATGTACTTACGTTTCACTGCGAAGGTGGGTTAATTCCCTCATAAAGTTTGTCAGCAATGATAAAAATAAATCACATACCTAATGATGAGGCTTTAATCAATGTGACCTTTCTGGAGTGTCAATCAAACTGAATAAGTGACCAATCAGAACAGTGCCAGTAGTACGCGCGTGTCCAGCAAGTACACGTGACGTCCCACAAACGCACGTGTTCGCTTATGTCTTTACACTGCCGTTTTGTGGGACCATAGCACAAATATCTGAGTGGCGCTAGCTGGAAGGTCCATTGAAGCACCAACTAAATAAATGTTGTCATACAGGAGAGATAGCTCAGTGGTAAGGGACTGGACTTGAGTGCAAGACGAAGTTCGATATCTACGCAAGGATTTGCCCGACGCAGAGAGGGATAGGTGAAACGATGTCTCTGACGTGAGGAAGCGATGTACCCGACTAGGGAGGGGGGACAATCCAGACGGGAGGTTAAGTAGGCAGGTCCAGAATCCACAAAAGCCCCGGGAGCGGGGGTAAGGGAAGAAGTCCTTGAATCACAAAATTTAAGAATTTGAAGGCTTATTTAATAAATTTCTGGCTAAGTCTAATAATCTGTAGAATTTCCTTTCTTTCAGGTGAATTGTGTTGAATGCTTCCCCAAAAGTGGATAAATTTATTTAAATATAAATATATTAAGTAACTACAATCCATCTATCGACATGTTATTTTTCTATTACTGTAATATTCTTCATAATTCAAGTGATGCTCTGTAAACAACATCTTCATTAGGCCAAAAAAAAAATGTTGTGTTGCCCTCCGCGACCGACCGAAATTTT
Source organism: Anneissia japonica (assembly GCF_011630105.1). NCBI lineage: Eukaryota > Metazoa > Echinodermata > Crinoidea > Comatulida > Comatulidae > Anneissia > Anneissia japonica. The sequence goes on from NW_022712275.1 coordinate 810,749, forward strand.
CCAAAAAAATAAGTACAAATTCGAGAAATACCACTTCCGAAATTAACATTTAGAACATAAAATCTAAAACAGACATGTATTTTTTTTTTAAATCAAAATCGGCCATAGATGCACGCGTAAAATCGGTAAAATAGAAGGCATATTTTTGAGAACCGAGCGCGGCGATTTTGATTGTTTCCATTTAAGGGCAACACAACATTTTTTTGTTGCCTTATAAGACATAAGGAGTAAAGTATTGTTAATGGACAGTTCCTGTACGACCCACCCATTGCACACTGTTGCTAAGATCATATAAAACGACAGCAGTAAAGTTTATTCGTATTTTTGTCTGAGATTATGCGCTTATTGCTTTGCCCCGCCTATTACTCGTTCTGATTGGTCATTGATCACCTCTCTCGAAAGGTCTTTTGAGATAAAAATAATAACAGGATTTAGACCAATATTAACGAAATCGAAGGGCAGAGAAGCATCTAAGCCAGCACCCTCGCTCCATTATAAACTTTTGATTAAATACTATATTTAATATGGTTTGCAATTATATAATGTCTACATTTTTTATTTTGAATTAAACTAGTTTGCCAAATGCGCTGATTAGCAACGTTATTGAATACGGTACTCTCCATGCTCATTGGGCGATTTTTTTGTTGTTACCATGCAATCCAGTACAATTGAATATTAGTAACTGGTAGTATGTGAATAATAGAAATTAAAATTGGTCTAGTGCAGTTTATTATTATTATTATTATTATTATTATTATTATTATTATTATTATTATTATTATTATTATTATTATTACATTATTATTATTATTATTATTATTATTACATTATTATTATTATTATTATTACATTATTATTATTATTATTATTATTATTCTTATTATTATTATTATAATCCCCAAAACCACTATCACCATCAATATTATCAACATTACCATATTATCATAATCGTCATCATCATCGTCTTCGTTATCTTCATTATCATCATGATCAATATCATCATTGTCATTATCACTGCCACCACCATCATCATAATCAACGTCATCATTATCATCATCGTTGTCGTCGTTGTAATCATCGTGATTATTGTAATCATTATCCTCATCACCATTGCCATCATCATCATCATCATCATCATCGCCATCATTATAACATTATATGACGATGAATAATTTATGCTTAAGCCATTTTCTCTTCACTGTAGGCCTACAAAAAACAGTTTAATATCCAGATCCAGTTGTTACCAATTTATATAGACATTAACTACAGACCTTTGTAAATTTAAATGCGATTAAGTAGGCCAGGGAACAGTTACGATCATATTAATGGAAGGATACAATCTTGTTTAGATTCAACTACTTCGTCATGTCAACCATCATAAATAATCATTACTGAATAAAAACTATTAAGGGGACTGATATCGTCTATCTGAAAACTATTGACCATGTCATTATTACCGTAGCATTAGAAACATTCATATACACTTAAGCGTCAATTTTTGTATACGTATGATATATGTCATATAATTTCTGAAAAAGTTGAAGTCAGTACTGTAGAGCCTACCTTTTCCAAAAATCTTTTAAATCATTAGTAAAGTGTATAATTTGTATGGAAGTTGTATTGAAATGACATTTCTCAAAATCTTTCCCGACCATGATTGGGCTGAGGTGGGCTTGTGGATGGAAAATTAGAGCTCAGATTAGAGTTGTAAATATAGTATGAAATAATATAATTTATTGCTTCAATATATTGTGTCTACTACTCAAATGTTTAGTCATGACGTGATCTAATAGTAAAGAAACGATTCTTACTTCGGCCTTATTCAGTTGCAGGTGTTGTTGACAGATTAGTCATGACGTCACTTCGTTGTGTTCTATATGTTGACGTGCGCCCTCAATTGTCCTGGTATTTGACGACTTTTCACTTTAAAGCTTTTTCTGCAATTTGGAGATTTATATGACATCACCATGAGATAATTCTTGAATTCTTGCGTCTAAATTCATGATATCGATTTTTTCTTAGATTAGAAGGGATCATTTGATTCTTTCTTTGAACCATATATTTTTTCTTTTGGTAGTATTTTGGTATTCCAATTTAGTAGGCCTACGTGATTGAAGGGGGAGGTTGGG
>NW_022712275.1:812964-888319 GCF_011630105.1 Anneissia japonica
TTATTGTTTCATTAATGATAATGAGTAATGGCTGTCTCTTATACACATCTAGATGTGTATAAGAGACAGCCATTACATGTAGTGTTTCCTACGGTACTTATTTATGTATTGTATTACTAAAATGCTCAAGTCACAAAAGCAGGTATTGAGAACGTGAACTACATACATTCTGACGTTGAAGTTTCAACAATCTGGCATTACTCACCCGCCTGGAGGTTCGTTTGGTGTCAGCCTTATGGTTGTCCCATTTTTGTGGCATTTTATGTACTTTATCAATCTCTTAATGGGTTAAACAAAAGGACGGCAACATGATAAATTAAAACTACTTATCATTTAATTATGTACGATATATAAACGTTCACTTATTGTTTTGACAATTTCGATAATGTATGTATGTAGATGAATTCACGTTGCAATAAAGTGCACAGACTGACAACCAACATTATTACTAATGCCAATATACAAATTATTATCCTCGCATAGGCCGATACTTAATCATTTTAATATCATGCTCGAGCCTTAGCCTTGTTCTTCCACATGAAATACACACCTGCATCCACCGAATGTATAACCTCTAAACCTGTACCATATAATAGGCCTACCTAAAACATCTTCTCGGCTACTGATACATCAGTGCCGTATATATTGTTATAATTATTACTATTACTATCATTATTATTACTATTAATATCACTGGAACTGTTGCTATTACTATTACTAATCATGATCATCATTGTTATTATTATTTAAATGTATAGAACTTGTTTAACTGAGTATAATAGTCATAGACTATATAGACTATTCCATGCTTGTGCAATCGTCAGATGTGAGAGAGAATACAATTGTTGTATAGGCAAAGTGCCATTGTCCGGATGGGTTGGTTTAAAAAAAATATGTATCTGTTTTTGTGCCTGCATTTTGGCAGTAGTCTGGTTCTGTTCTATTATATTAGTATTGGTTGTTTGTCAGAATAGATTATATGAGGATGATGCTCTGTCGAAGATGGACCATTTAATATTGTAAGTTGTGTATAATACAAAAATGTTGCCGTAAAAACTATTAAATTTGTCCAACAAAAATGGGTGCCATGTCAGTTAAAGGATGGAATACGTTATATTGGAACTTCGCTGAGTGGAGTTATTTAATCGTAACATAAATTACTCTTAATATAATATCATGCAGACTCCAAAAAGACTAAGAGAAGCCATGATTCAATATTGAACCATGGCTTCTCTTAGTCTTTTTGGAGTCTGCATGATATTATATAATATCTAAATATAATCAGTGGACCACTTGACATTAAATTACTCTTGTTTGCACGGTGAAAGTAATGGCTTTCTATGGCTTCCTTACTCCAGCTCCAGTGTATTTATCATTGGTTGTATTTTTGTCCAGATTCAGACATCGATATTAACAAGGATATAACATTATCCCTATAATAGCAGCGATACTACAAACACTAAGTCATTGCAACTTCACAGCCTTCTTTGGATTTAGGTCTATATTATTATTTATTAGTAAACATTTAAGTTAGTCATCGTGCATGTTCAACGTGATATATTGTCGGGGACTGAGTTACGCGTCCCGGAGGCTAGAAATTTTGGGGCCCAAGCATTTAGTATTTTAGTAAAAGAGTCCACCTTTAGAGTGGAATATCAAACAATACCGTAGCGTGTTATATTACTATAATTTAATCTGAATTCTAGTAGCCCTTTACTTCATTATTTCGGAGTATTTAAATGTCAGTTTGTTGTGGAGCCCGGCTGTGAAACATTTTTGTCGAAAATTAATATCGCATAAAAAAGTGTTGTCATGTGAGTCCACTTAGTACATTCGTGAGATAAAAACGTGGTATCACATTGTTTTAATTTGCTAGTTCGGGTGTTTTCTACTGGACTAATGTCAATGCTGTGCTAGAAATGCGTTGTTTATTAGTAGAAATGCCCTCCGGGGCCCTTTTGGATTGCACCCCCCCCCCCACGAGCCCATAGGACTCGCTATTGGTCTGAACAGTCTTTAGTCGTCGTGAGAATATTAAAAGTTAATATTCTACAACGAAACTGGCGCATCGCAGATTTATATCGTCTCACACAGACCCGACGCGACCACAAATCGCGTCGCGGGCTGCGTTGTATGAGTCTGTCTGAGTTGGCCTCAACACAATGTAAACTCTTCCCTAATTTGGCCAAGCCATAGAGCTATTAAACAACTAGAGTGCTGACAAGATGACGAAGCAATGCAGAGTTATGTATGTGTACCATCCAAGATGGCCGTCGTATCAGGCTTAGTATACATATTTTTACATATTAATAAGCCCTCTGACTATTTCATTAATGATAATGAGTAATCGTAATAACAAATTATTAAACTATCGTAGCCAAAACGAGGCCAAGTGGAGCATCTTATTCAAAAATAAAGTACCCAGGAATGAAAATTAAAATCGTGTACATTACACCCAAACATCGAGTTACAAACATACGGGTAACTAGCTGTACTGAACTTTCTGTGTAAATTGAGGACGCAATTACAAACGATGGCGCTTAGGCGAAATTTGATTGGCTAAATCTATGGCAGCCATCTTGGATGGTACACACACACAGCTCTGTGTATTTCGAACATCGAATACATTGCGGTTAGCGCTCTAGTATTCTTATTATGTCTCTATGGGCCAAGCTCATTAAGCCTGGTACGCACTGCGCCCGGCGGTCGTCGGTCGGCATTCTATAGAAAAGGCAATGCGACGAAGCGCGTGGAAACAGTGAAAGTAATTTCACTGTTCCCTGGTGGTGCAACTGATCTTTTTTGTTTGTTTGTGTGTGTGTTTGTTTGTTTGTTTTTTGTGACCATTTACTGAAACCAGCAGCGGCGTCGCGTCGCCAAACGTGGTGGATTCGTCGTACGACGCAACTCGCGTGAATGGTGGTGTTTGCGATTGTGTTACATCTGACTTCCACGAGAGGCGATAACGGAAAGCAATTTAGCCTATAGATTAATTATAATCCATTTGAACATACATATGTTCCATCATATCCAGTGGAAATAGGCAAACACTATTAGGTTAATATTACAGTATTCATTTTACCAAGAATAAAGATAAATCACTGAGAGAGTATAGGTAAATGTAGGTAATGTAGGCTAAAGTAAGCATGCCCACATATTTATGTAACGAATGCTTGCTTTTGTCACTTAAATTAAAATATTAATGCAGTGTATGATACAGAACTGTTACAAAATATATAGGCCTACATAGAATGAATTCTGTTAGCTCCTTATATATAGGTCTATATATAAAATAGGTAAGTACTATATATATATATATATATACAATATATATATATATATATGTATATATACACATATATACATATATATATATATATATATATATATATATATATATATATAAAATAAGTACGATTATACAAAGTAACATTATAGACATAAGAATTGTGTTCATTCAAATATTTCGAGCACTCCTATGCTCCTCCTCAGTGATAACACGTATAAATAAAAACTTTACAATCATAATCATTTCTTATTATACGTAGTAATAAATTATTATTATTATTAATATTATTTATTATTTCATTTTCTGCTTTTTGTAACACTGATATGGCCAAAGCCACATGGCGTGCAATATATGCTTTCGGTTATGTTTTCCCCAAACGCTAGTTAAAATGTTATGTTTACTAAAGTTCTAATGCAACACATTAGGCCCAAACCATAAAATGATTACCGTGTAACCTATGGTATCGAGAGACGAACTGACCTTGCTAAAATACCTATCTCAGAGGAGAACAACTCGTGAATATATAAATTGATTAAGCTGTCTTGACATGATACAATGTATTTATATGATAATACAACATCTCGAAAGTGATATAAGACAAGAAAGATAAAATATAACCATTACTGCTCCCATTTGGGGAAGACTGCTTGCATAACACATAGTGTATTACAACGGTAAACAAATTAAAAGATCTCGGTGAAATTGAACGCCTTTAGATAGAACATGGAGGAATTAGTAATTCTTCCATGGATAGAACATATCAGTATAGGCCAGATAAAAACTCTTTTCATCGTGTTATTGATATTATTCATAGTAAAAGTCCACGCTAGTTAAAATACATGCAGAATATATTAAACATAAACTTTACTTGATTAAACTATTACCGTACTCGCGCGAATAAGCGCCCCTTCTAATTTAAATAAGCCCCTTCTAATATCATAAGATTTTCTTTTTAGCAAGTCAATCCAATCAATTCTGGGACTGGTTTTGGCATGATTTGAGCTACAGAGTGGAATCACATTCTTCTTAGGTCAATATCAAAATGAGGATATTTCTCTCGGACAGATGAGATCTCCAATCCCTACACAGACAGTATATTACTTTCCTCTTACATATTTGTCAGCCGATGGCCAGCAAGCTAACCACTACCCACCACCACTAATTGCATCTGGTATTTTGCTGTTATGTAAATATTCACATCATTCTTGTCATGAGCCATGTTCTCTGGACGATTATCTTTTCCGCCTAACCACCATTCGTCCTTATATAATCTTTTTTCATTCAAAAAGTGCCTCTTGAATTGAATAAGTTCCCATAAGTACCCCTTCGATTTTCATCTATTTCCATAAGCGCCCCCTCAATTTCCAGTCTGTTTTCATAAGCGCCCCGTTTGAATAAGCGCCCCTCAGAAAGTGCAAAAAATATTTTAAGCGCCCGGGCGCTTATTCGCGCGAGTACGGTTCATGCTGCATAGGTATATTATGATTAAGGTAAGCCTATTTAGGTGTTTACGGTCGCATAAATTTACAAAGTAATCAATTCTATTAAAATAACCTAATTAATCATAATATTGGTAATAGACCGAATTAGTCACCAAAGATAACGTCATCACGATTTCGCTGAGTGGTATAACAGTGTACACAAAGCCCAAAGAGCTATGCTAATGCATTGAGTGGTGTAGGCCTATGTTAAATCTTCTAAAACGTAATGAAGATATTTTTAATAACAAAAAACGTATATAGGCCCTATTTTGAATTATTTACAGATTCATGAGACTAACGTTTCTTTCTGCACATGAGACGCAAAAAATCGAACTCACTATATCGATTACTGTAGTTCCTCGTGTATATGTCCCACCTCGGGTATAATCCCACCCCCGACTTTACGCCCAACTCCGCGTACAGGCATTTCCCCGGGCAAAAGTCCCAGGGTATAATTTAGGTGAGTAGGCCTTGCTTAGGTCGGCAAATTTAACAAATGCTCACAAAATATAAAGGATTTGGCTCCGAATTCGGCAGACCTTAAACTCTTCTCATTGATTAGACCAGACATTGGTCGCCGTAAGATTGAATACAAAGCCTATTCTCGTAAATTCTTGTTGTTTTCTGTCGCTAAAATAAAAAAGCTCGCTAGCTGCGGCTAAAAATAGGCAACACCGCGGTCCATCCCTAAAGAGACACGCCCAGTAGGCTGATCGGATCGTTAATTCACAGCATGAACACTCACATGTTCCACACAGAGGCTCTCGCTGCTAAAAATAACTCGTTACATCATGCATTACAAGTGGGCGGTCTTCACATTCGATGGGTGATTGGTTGATTTTGTTGTTGCTGCGCAAAAATAACCTACGACGTCAAGAAAGTTTAGGCAAAGGCTGGCCTAGGTCGAGGTAAGGCCAAGGTATGTTCTCCCTAGCTAGGCGCTTAGGTCCCGGCTTAGGCCTACTAATTATAAGAGTGTTCCCTTCCCTTTGATGTTCGAGTAACTCTGATTTTTTCACTGGAATATGGTTTAGGACAGGCTATTGAATCGTAGGGCAGTTGTTCTAATGCTGCCACCTCGCAAAACGGTCGTCATTTTCGTTATTTTCATGCACACGGGAATCCCCGGGTATAATCCCCCGAGGAACTATGGTAGTGATCAGTCGGGAATAGGAAAATTCAGTGCAAATGAAAGTTATGACGTCACCCCTGACTTATAATGATGTATATAGGCCTAAAGTATTGATTTTGTCATGTAAATATAGGCCTAACTGTTTATTGAAGCCGTTTAATTCAGTGTATATAATTCAAAACTACAGATTTAAAAAAAAAGACATCCTACTTTATTTCAATGCTCCTTTTAAGTAATCTGAGCTGAGACACGGAAGTAATGAATTTTGTCGTCTGTCCTTTTTTTTTCAATAACTGTTCAGGGTTTAACATCGATGTAGGCCTCCTAATGGAAGATATTTAGGGCAGATGAGTTGAACCATTTTGTGATCATACGTTTCAAATGATCTGCTGATTAATTGATAATTCATTCTTTACATGAGATTGGCATGTATAGTAGATAAATCTCTTTTTCAGTGAATAATGATTCAAATGACCCTATAAATGGACTTCGGGAGTGTGAATCAAACTTAACAACTGACCAATCACAACATCGCTAAAAATAAGGGCTTGTCCTACAACACACGTGTTTTTCGTACGTTTACGCTATCTTCTTGTGCGACCTTAACATCGATATTCAAGGGGCGGATCTTCAGAAAGGTCCATTATCATTATATAAATATTGATTAATTGATTGATTTTATTCAGTATCAGTAAATACAAAAATATAAAGTAAACGATGACAGAGAAAGCAAGGACACGATACCAAGGATGACCTAAGAAAGGTAAAAAGAAACCTTACTGGGTTTTATTGAGTTTTGTTACATTAAAAAAAAAAGAATACAAAACACAGAAGTAAACAATCAGCATAAGATAAAAAAGAATTAAGTTATACTGTCTTATTAATATTGCTCCTCTGAACTTTTCACATGCTGAAGATGAGATATATAGGCCTAACATTATACACAGTAATCGATGATAAAACTCGCGGTATTCACGGAATAGATCAGTATTTAATATGATCGATGAATAAATCTGAGTATGGGCGTAACTCGTCACCAAAATAACGTTGTAAAACCGGACACACCTGCGTCGTACGGTGGTTGTACGACCTTCGGCCGATGAATCCATCTTCGCTGTTCCTGAGGATTTGACAACTAGACGCTGTCTGCTGATTCTAGATTCAATATTTTCGGCAGTACACGTTAGGCCTACGTACAGACATTCCGTACGCCACTTTATTAGTAAACTATGGTTATCGTATTCAGTTGAACAGATTTCTGTAAGAAAAATCTATGACAATTCTAAATTTGTATAAAAATAGAATATTTTGCCTATAATTCATTTTAAAAATCACCAACTGAATGAAATGTGGTTTCAGTAATTATGGAGCGATATAAATAACTGTCAGACAGGGAAAAACATCAATTCAACAATTTCATTCATATACATGTTCCTAACGTGTTCTTTCAACTCCTTAATATTTTTGTCAGCATAAAACCTAGCACAGAAGTTTTTATAATAACCAATAAAAAATTATAAAACAATACGGCAAACAATACATCGACCAGGGGCGGATACCAGAGATGTCCGAAAAGGCGGGTGGGGGGGGGGAGTGGGGCCGATCGAGAAAACACTTTCATATGGTGTCGGGGCATGCCCTGCGATTTTTTTGGTTTTCTAGACGCCCGAAAATAACCTCTGAGGTGTTTTGAGCAATTAATTGTTTCTTTTTTCTTTCTTTCTTTCTTCCTTTTGTTTTAACTTTCCAAAAGGAGTGGGGGCGTGGCAGGCCCGGTCCACCTCTAAATCTGCCCTGCCGACGATCGTGGGCCGGCGTGATTCCACAACGTGGAGAAAGCAACGCGAAGAAACGCACACAACGGATCCGTTCAGCAGACGACGTCACAGGAGAGTGTAGAGGTGGATTTGTCTGCCTACATTGTAAAAAATATAAATGAAACTAACATTTATGACATTATAATATTTAGTTCACTTTAATTTTCACTGTCGTAGGACTATCATTTTTACCGTTAATTTACATTACAATATTGACCCCTTAGTACACTGTCATCGGTGTTGTTAGGTACATTTACAGTGACCGTTAGTTTTCCTAGGAAAATGCCAGTGTGTACACAGTGTGTTCACGTAGATTCTACATAGTACATTTTACGTACCAATATTTAATTGGTTGCAATATGAAACTTTAGGCCACATTCATTAAATCGTACTTGCATTGCTAATTGCTACCGTATGTCCATTGTAAGTTACACTTTTTTTTAAAACCATTATTTATAAAAGGTAACACTTCCAGCTATCCTAGAAGGTGGGTCTGATATTCAGGGGCCCTCTATTTGAAATAAATGAAATAATGTGATGCTTTAATCAGTGAAGTCTCTTTTTTTAGTCGTGAGAAAAGGTTCTGCTGGACCCTGGGATTAGAAGGCTCTGTCTCTTTGCAGTCGTTACGGCGATGCTAAGGGAAACAGCGCCGTCATTGGTTACTCCAAGGAAAATATACAGAGACGTTGCATCCTATGCAGCGCCAACCATTCAGAGCGCTCGGTGCTCTAACAAATAAAGTATTATGAAATCTTCTTTGAATGGATTATTCTTTATTTTTTCTAGATTACTCAGTAGCCATTTTATAAGGTACTTCTTAGAAGTAGATTGATTCTTTATTGTGAGAAAAATCATTGAGCCACGTTGTCAATAAAATATAATTATTGCTATAACAAAAAACCTCACCCTCTGAAATTGTTATAATATCATCGCTGATTGTTCCAGCTATAATATTCTCCATAGGTAACGTCTGATCGTTATGAATAGTATAGGCATGGACCTATTACGTCCTGTATTGGTTATTCCAATGCACTTTACATCAACATCTATAGCAGTATCGTTATTACAAAATTGATTGGTTGAAATAATTTTTTTTTAAGATTTTAAGATTTGAAATTATATAGGCCTAGCACAATGGAAATTAACAAGTATACGATACAGTTCATTAAATTGTAAATAGTCTTTTCTTAATAAAAATGAAAAAAAAAATTGTATACACTATAATCAGTCTACCTAATATCTCTTTAATAAGAGTTATGTGGACTATGCTTACTACATACATAAAACCGGCTTATTGTCATATCATCGTTAATATATAATATGTTATATAGATTATAATTACAAATGGAAATATTTTTTCTTATTGTCTGCTGCTACATAATTCACGCTAAAGAATATGCATATACGTATACAGTATTGCCTCTCTAAAGAACAACTGCCTTCGTCTCAGGTATCAGATTAAACCAATCGTAATATTCGTCTACGCAACAACTCATTTTAGTCACTCTCCGCTGTCGTCGTTTTTTCGACCAATCAGTTTGTGTCACATTGAGGCTATGTTAATGTGCAGTACATCCATCATATTCGTAATTCTCTAGCCTATCGCAATCAATTCCCTAATGAGAGATAGAACAGACGGTTGAAAACCGGACATTGTAGAGTCACCGACCAGCAAACGACAGACATTCTGAGTTTAACTTTTCTCTTAAACGATTATACAAGTATTTAGAAAACGTTTGGGAATTGAAAATTGTCGTTTATAATAACAAAGATTTGAATCGTTTTGCGTCTCAGTAGTTTTTAGAACACCGTTTCGAAGACAGTTTGGAAATCAAGACGTCACATAACAGCTTTTTTTCTTCCTGTCAAACGCCTTTTTTTGGTTGTTAACTAATGATTATAATTATTTTTAGAAATGAAAATGTTTTTCTAGATCATTATTAAAACCCTGTGCAGAATGATTTTAAGCGCAATGACGAATTGTCAAACACTTAGAATCTACAATCATTAAATATGCCTAAAATAGAGATAGCTTCCTTAAGTGTTTTCGGTGTATACACATACACTGCACACTCTTAAAGGCGTTTTCGTCGTGGCAACACATTAATGTCCACCAATCAATGTATATGAGAACAGAGAGATCAGAATAAACGGATAATTATATTTGTCTCGTCTAAAAATTTATTTAATATTTAAAGAAAATTGTAATGTATGAGTACTGCTTTATCAGGTTTACACATTTTATTGCATAAGTGTTTTGATATGATTATGATAATTTGGCTTTTTATGTGTAAGGCCTAGATTTAAACGACCTATTGCTACGTTTTTGTATATATATTTGTCTTCTCTAATGTTTACTATACAAATTTTGTACTTCACTAAATAAAGATTATTTGGCCGAACAATATTATGTTGCCCAACAGTGGGATTTGAAACAGGGTTATTCGATCAGACTTTTTATTTTTTACTTTAGGCATACGTCTGGGCCTCATTGCCAAATATCATCCTACAAATATATACACACGGTAATCACATGGCTAAAACTATTAAAGTCAATGGTTATTGTACAAGTATTATGTGAAGCCTGAACATGGCTATTTCAAACATCATACAAGTATTTCGTGGGTTAACTTAGTTAAACATATTTTTGCAATGAAAAAGAAATAACCAAGTTGATAGGCCTACTAGATAGGCCTATTTGAGATTTTTGGTCAGTCGGGCTTGGACAACCACATAGGCCTAGGGTGTTTTGCCCTTTTTTAAAATATATAAATGTATGGGCTTCGGAATGTAATTACGTCAGATACACCATTCGCCAAATTTGAAATGAAAATTTCCGAAAACCTGACAACCACCACTGGGGAACTTCCAGAGGCCTAGCATTTCAATCTACGTAGCAATCATCATAGAATAATTAAACGATAAAACTAAATTATGAGCACGAATATTTTAAAACGAAAGAAGAACGAAATGCTTATATTAAAAACAAGTCTAGGTCTTAAAAAGCTATTTCAATGTTTAAATATACAGTAATTAGCATGATCGAATGTGTTGTCCACTGCTGCTATAGCAAAGGTCTAGCGGCGCGATGCGCTCCGCGGTGCTCTATTTGTAACAAATATCAGGCTGCTCAGGCTAGGCCGCTGGAAGTTCTCCAGTGAGTTTTAAGACGTTGGCGGCGCTGTTTCAAGATAATACCAATAAAAATGGTCTATAGCAAAAGAAAGTTGTGTAATTAAAGCTCCATTCCCGGCAAGTTTTCAGTTGTTAAGAAAAATTTGATTTTCATATAGGCCTATGTTATAAAGATTTATAAATGTAATACATAAAAGCGTGAGCATTCCAGCGGATGCGATCTACAACCTCTGAATTTTCCTAGTAACGAAGGATTCGTCGTGAAAATGGTAATCTCCTATGACAAATAGTCTGTATTTCTCTTTTTTTTTTTAAATTCTTTTGCGTAAAAATAAAATTTATGCCAATATTTTTCCGGAAAATGGGGCTTTAAGATATGCGCACATTGTTCAGGTATACTACGGTAACGTTTACGAATTTAAATATACTTGTCACTTGTTGATAAATTGGTATCATTTTAGTAATTCTATTATGTGTATTGGATGTTTTTTATCTTTGAAGAATACCTCTCTCGTTAGCAGAACTCGTTTCGATAGTTAAAGGTCAACGCGACACACTTTCAATGATTAAATACCAACACTCCTGGTACTCATCATTTCTATTTTAGTTTAACTGATAATAATTTCACTAGCAATGACAATTGTACTTCTGATGTTGAAGCTCGATGTTTTACTTTAAAATGTATGTTAGGTCTTTATCAGTAGCAAGACGTGTCTTAGTGGTGTAATATCGAAGAGTTCTGAGGCCCCTGAAAAGCTTTGTCGAGCCCTAATAGACCTTTCCGGAGTGTCTTACAAACTAACCAACTGACCAATCAGAACAACGCTAGAAGTACGCGCGCGTCTCACAAACACACGTGTTGCCCCACAAACGCACGTGTCTGCGTATGTTTTAACTACTGGTTTTAACACTGTCGTTTTGTAGGACCTTAGCAACAATATCCAAGGGGCGGGGCTTAGCGGAAAGGTCCATTATATGCAACTTAGAAAAGTTCTTTATAGTAGGCTTGAGCTCTCTATATTGCATTTTAAGTTTTGTCTACACTATTAAATTTTATGTCACAAAAAATGTGATGTGCCTATATTTATACCTTCATGGAAGGACGTCATCAAGCTAGACATATACACCATACTCTCTGGGTGGACTATTGAAGAGGCAGAAGTATCTGCAAGAGATCTCAGAAACTGGACACACATCCTACGACAGGCATCAAGTGCAGATGATGCATGATGCTGACGGGTATGTGGGTAGGTATGCCCATATTTGGGTGTACTATGACATCACCATGCCCATATATTGGCACATCACACATGACACATAAAATTTCATAGTATGGACAAAGCTTAGTTATGAAGCAGTAATAGTCTTTCATGACGCAAGGCGCTGGAATAAAATAAAGTGGTCGGTCGTACAATCAATACCACATTAAAGAAAATAGCATAAGTATGATATATTAGAAATATATGGCAATACATTATTACCCTCATTTTCTTTACACTAAATGGATTTGAAAACTAGATTAATCATACTATTACAAACCCATGTTACGGCAGATTGTTTTTAAAGTTAACACACATAACACAATGCGAACGTATTATAAAAATGATCAGCCTAAGGATATGAAAAAATCTATTGTATATTTGCCGATACTAATAGCTGTATCGAAAAGATGAATCACAGCGACGCGTAATTGCAATTCAAAAGCGGTAAGTACAAATACCGCTACCTAGTTTCTAAGAACCGAAAGGTCCACTGATTAATCTCAGATAAGATAGTATAATACATACTCCAAGTATCGAAATGCACGACATCGTGTCGGGATTTAATATTTCGACATTAATTATGTCATCATCAGGAATGAAAAATTATCCATATTTGCAAGCTCTTATGCACAACCAAAAGTGTTTGACCAATCAAAACATTACCCCTAGTAGGTGACATAACTATGAATAAACTAAAGATCAAAGCATCTGTGTTAATATTTTCTGTTTATTATTTATATATTTCATCTAATAATCTTTCTTTTTATAGGTCGTGTTGTTAGTAACTCTTTGTAAATGGTCTTAATTTATCTGACTTGCTTTTATTTTTAAACTCTTTGCTTGTTACTTTTGTTTTGTTTTCTTTTTGGACGCACCTTTCCAAGAGGAAGTGTGCCACTGTTATAAAAGTAAAGATTCCAAATAAATTATTATTATTAAATTATTAATATCAGACGAAATTTTAGAGATCCGGTAATACGAAAGAATATTAAACTGCAGTCTGTCTTTCAAAAATATATTTCCTCATATAATTCATAATACACCATTACTCGCCTAACTAATATTATATAATAATAACTATATTAGTCGTTAACATCTAACGATAGAAAATTTGAACTGTCACTGAAAATTTGCTTCCTTTGGAGAACTATAGTTGAGGTCGAGCGAGGGCGGCTAGCAAAACATGTTAATTTCGCTTTTTGGAAGCTAAACGTAATGTCCCTTTTCTTGAACACACTGGAAATACATCCGACCTATTTATACAATAGTTTTTATTCATTACACTTTATCGTAAGTTACAAAAAGCACGTTTTTATTGGGGTAAAAATTTCGAGTCGGCGATTTAGCCTGACCCTAGGTTGACTAAAAAAAATCGGCCTGAGAAGGTATAATTTCAGTCGAGGTTCGCGTGAATTAGTCGTAGTGCTAGTCGAAGTTCGTTTTCAGAATACGAAAGACGTAATTTTGAAGTTTTAGTTCGAACTACGACTAAAGTTCGTTTTAAGAATACCGGGATTAGTGTGTTGGTGCTTTTAAGTAACAGTGAGTGTGCTTCTGAGTGACAATGAATGTTCTTCTAAATAACAGTAAAGCCTGTTTTCTACTTGGCGTATTTATTCGCGCGAATGGAAAGCGTCGGCACATGCGCATTCACATTTCTATCGGCGTTTTTGCTAGAGAAGAAATGCGCAACCAGTCAGAACTCAGGAAGCGAACCGACGCTTTGATTCGTGCGAATAAATTCGCCTAATGGAAAATCAGTTTCAGTGTACTGCTGTGCAGTGAGTTGCTTCTGAGTAACGGTGAGTGTGCTTCTGAGTAACAGGGAGTCTACTTCCAATAGATAAATTATAATAACAGCTTTATCTGTTAAGACTAGTTGCATGTAAGCGAGTAAGCCTAAAACCGTTACACAGAAGCACACTAACTGCTACTCACACTCTATGTGGTTTCAACCAGAACCGATTAACTTATTGATAACGATAATAATTATAATAACAGTGCTCGAACAAGAACATATAATTATCACTTATCTACAGTATGCTGACGAGGACCTGAGGTCAGGTCAAAATATTCATGTTTAAATAAAATAGTGCTCTAAAAGTCTACTCTGTTTCTTGTTTTCTTTTAGATATATATCGGTGTGTGTGTGTTTATGTTCCCATAAGTTAACAGCCCTTAAGAACTCCTCTTGAATCCATTATCTTTATTAATATAATTAGTGCCACCAAATTAATGATATGGGCCATTAATTGACATCTCCGGTATCGGTATCGTTGTTTTTATGTAGGCCTAGGTTCATGTTCATTCGAGCTCAAACTTTTATGATATGATGTTTTTTGACAATTCATATTATGACCTTGTATTTAATATTATTGATGTTTTTAAATATGATACTGTAGCTCCATGATTTTAAATATTTCAACTGTTTTGTTAGGGTTCAATAAGTCTACTATTGTTGTATTATTAATATCTTGAAATTTACAAAATAAAAGGTTATACTGCGAATGTGTGTGTTATGTTGTTTAACGTAAAAGCGGCCGATAAGTTCCCATCATGTGCAGCAACTTAAATTCACCTTTTACGCGTGTGAACTTGTCCCCGCAGTGTTGCCTTCGTGAAAAATGCTTCCGTAAATATTGACATGAGTATGAAAATATCGTCCCTTAAACGTTAAGACTGTATCAATATCCTTGTAAACACCGTTAAAGCAGTACTAGTAAACGTACAATTAAAACGTTTAGCTTATTACTGTAACTCTCGTATGGTCTCTAAATGTTAAATAATTGTTAAAAAACACACCCATGTCTGTGAATATTGGTTTATTCTATTGCATTACCATTAAAATTGTCAAAGCTTTATTAAAATAACCTGCAAATTAATTATCAACAATAAATATTATATTATTAGTATATTATTTAGGTAACAGAGGCATTGATAATACATATTTATGACAAAGAACTCTAAATTGATCTTTGTTGCTATGTTAACATTTATGAATCACTCAATTCGGATCCAGAGTAGGCCTTATAATTTAGTCTGAAGTAGGTTACACCACAGATCATATGGTTACGCCAAGATGTGCAAGTCATCCCACATTAATATTTAAACAAACTGTGTCCACATAATAATTGTCCAACTACAAGTTTTGGATATCTTATAGTGTTTCCGAGTATACATATATTTAGTCTAATCTACATTATATGCTTTCATGAACAACAAATGTATTCAGATACAACAGATACACAACCAATCAGAAAATGAGTGACAGGATGTTTATATTTCGATGTGTACAGAAGAATTAAAATGGATTCCAAAGTTTGTATCGTCCCCTCACGGCCTCATTTGAGAACTGAAATTGTTCTATTTTAACTCATTTAAAACGATGTAACAAAAACCTAAACATCCTGCACACAAAATACAACTGTTGCTTGGATTTTATAACCAAAACATGTGGTCATGCTGTTGACGTATTGTATAATTTTGTTTCTTTTTATTGAAACTAAGTGCACCATAATACATATGGAACGTTTTATGAAAAGCACCTTTCAAAAACCCCCATTTAAATCACTTAATCTAAACAATATCTGAAGTTATAAGTTCCATCTTGTCTCGTTGTAATAAATCAAAATTTATAAACGCGTTTAATATCACCAATAATCATATAAAACACTTTTCAATGACAGCACCGGTGACATGTTAAACAGGCGACAAAATTTCATAGATTGCGTCTATGTTCAATACATTAGAAGATACGTGCTAATATTGTAAACAAAATGATTGCTAAATGTCTTAGACGTCGTAAAAATAAGCAATCAACCACAATACTGCATCTTGAATCATCTATAATATTTTAGCCAGCAATAATTCAACGCTTACTTGAAATAGTGGTGTTTTACGGACGAGGTATATAAACTCAATCATTTTATCGCTTGTCGAAGTGTTTATATTATTCATTCTGGATTCTATAAACTGGGCACGTATTCTTAGAATCGATAATCAACATGAATCGTTACGTGTTTTGAAAGTTTTATTATGGCGATGAAAGATGTTGCACTAATTGTTTACAAAATCTTGATGTCACCGAGTGACTTACATAAATCTTAAAATCTTCCAAAAAAATATAACTAATATAATTAGGACTAGATAGAGCCAAATATAATATAATTTGCATTTATATTTCTTTTTAATGTGACGGAGTACTGCGAGGAGCGGTTTTTGTTACTTTCACAAGGATAAACATCACAGATTTGTTCATAACGTTGATCCTCTTTAATATCTTTGAGTACAAGACACATTGGGGTCTAGGCCAGGTACAGCGTAGGCCTAGATACGTCAGATGTTTGAGCCTTCACTCTTCTCTTCTTCATGTATTTAATTTAACCTAGATAATCTTAATGTAGTTGTAAACTTGTACGGAGGCAAACATTGCTTTGAAAAAGCATTTCTACAGCCTGAGATTACCATTTCCCGGCATCTAGAGATGCCTAATATCAAAAGATTCCCTAACCATGGTGGGGCTGAGATGGGTCGTGGGATCTCTGTCGAGAACTTTGTACCGCTTTGGCACGGCTTCCGGAAAAAAACGAAGCAAGAAGAAAATTTAATAAGAAAGTTAGCGAACCGAGATGGGGTAAATGAAAAAAAAATTTCTTGCTCTTTCCAATCATTATACAACATTTTGTTAATATACATTTGACATCATTATAATATAAATCCAAAAATATCGTAATAAGAATTAACACTTTTGTGTTTCTTTAATCAATGCACTCATTTTTAGACACTATGCTAGTTTAATGATTAGGCCTATAAACCGACAGAGGACAATTTATGTTATACAGTAGTATTATTAAAGTTTATTTTTCGTTTTTAATATTTATTGTAAACAAGTTCACATTTTAAACAAACTGTCTGTTTGGATGTGTTTTTCCATATACAAAATTGCAAAGATGACTTGAGCAAAATATAAATGAACGAGAAACAAAATATAATTCCTTCAAGCCTCATTCTTAAAAGGGTAAGGTAAATTATTATGTTGCTGTTGTTTTCGAATTTAAGAAATAGATAGAATTTTTTTTCAACAAGAAACGTTAGTCCAGTGAGCAGTTCAATGTTATAGATGTTTTAATTAATAAATTGTGTTCTATCTGAGAAATCAAATTCCAGTTAACTTTATTATGTCTTATTATTTGTACTGTAACCTTTATGTGACATCATAAAATTGTAATACAGTGTTTTATTTGATATTCTTAAGTTACACTATAATTAGAAGCATCGCATATGTTTCATATTAAGCTATTTTTGGATCGGAATTACTGCACCATGTGACACGCACTGAAAATTTTCCGGCCATTGAGCTGATTATAGCTCCATGTTGTGGCAATTTGAGGAACTCCGAAATACATTTCTATTGTGAGGATGTTGATTTTATTTATTGTTATGCATTTTTCATATCAGCAGCAAGTACACTATAGCTTCATATTTAAAACAACAGAACATCTGAAAGGATAAGTTGTGAGCTGGTTGGTCAATTACATGATAGACTGATAGAACAATAAAACCACTTCGTATTTTGAACTGCGCATGCACGTTATCGAAGGCCAATCGACAATTTAACATACACGTACGGGCATGCGTAGTTCAAACATAGAAGTGGCTTATGATCTAAAGGTTGTTTAAGTTTGGTTCACATTGGCACCATTCAAATACAAAGATACGACATAGTATAGTATCTCGACGAAGTGTTAAAATTTGCAAGGATACAAGCAGTGAATTGATTGGTCCATAAAAATGTTACAGTACTAGCGTTTTCTTATGCAAACATGTTGCTCCACACAATTTTTTTTGGGGGGGGGGGGGGGGGGGGGGGTTTGCTTTGCATTGACATCCAATGATTGATACAAAATTGAATGTGGTAATTGGCTATAGATGGTTTCTTTCTTTCCAAGAAAAATTTCTCTATGTGAACCAACCTTTATGAACTGTTGTATTCTCTTTATTCATAATGTCTCATGAGATTGGAATCCAACAGCCTTGGATTGAAATACAAGCATCTTTACAAACCAAGGTGCAACTCCACTCCAAATGCCACTATTAATGGAAATTTTACATAAGGAGTGCAAAATGCGCTATGAACACAAGTATAATTGATATCAATGAGTCTACAATTGTTTTTGTAGTGGCAATGTACAATATATACAGTAGATAGATTGTTGGAGTGGTGCGCAAGCTTGGAATAGGCTTCTTGCTACTCTAATAATAGACACATTCTGTCAATAGCGCGCGTGCAGTAATATGACTATTATTAAGATGTGTGGCCTTGTGAAAATGAAATGGTTACACGTGGGTAATAACAGGACAATGTGCTTTACTTCAAAATTTGGTGTTGATTAGTATCTGCGTCAATTTTTGTTTTTGTGGTAATATAAAAGCAAACATTCTCTTAATGATTACTGATATCCTTTAATATAATACATCTTTTATTTTTACATCCATGGTTTTAGTTTGATTTAGTTGAACTTTATGCCACACATAATAATTATCCCGGATAATTCGATAATTGGAGTAGATATGACGCAAAACGCACTCATCCACTTTTATGGACGTGACTGTCACCATCACATATGTGAACTTATATTTTGTTTCCAACGTTGCACAATGTTATTTAAAAATTAAAATCACACAAATAGATGCGTCTCGTTTAGCGATTCTAAGTAAAATGTGTAAAACAGGGGCAATTAGTGTGAACCGATAAAAAATATTAATGGAAAGAAAATAACGATTAATATTCAGAAACACGTTTCGTTTATTAATATCGGATAATGTATAGGTGCTTCCGATGGTCAGTTGATTAATAGCAGCACTATTGTATTGTGCATAATCAAGAGATAATGGACAGGCCGGGGGCCATTCACAAAGAATAGTCGTTTGAAGTGATAAAATCACAATAGAACGCGGAAAACCCCGTGTTAGTAAAGACAACAACTATTATACTTATGCTTAATGCCTTCAAAACACGTCATTTATGCATTTGATACATTCGTCACGGGATATGAATAAAAGATGCTTCTTTTTTTATAGCCTTCCGAATATTAAATTATAAATGAAGCAATACGTGATGCTGTGGGAAACAATGGCTGGATCTCAGTAGAGATACAAAAATGATAAGCAACAGCTAAAAAGTAAACGTAAGTAAACAGCCAGAAATAGAACCAGAGCTTTCGGACAACACTAGTCCTTCCTCATCTAGATGTGTATAAGAGACAGGCCTTAAGTAACGCATGTGCTTTCTGGGCGAAGTCCGAGTCCAAATGGGCCCTGGAAAAGCCACTATTTATACTTACAGTAACACTGATACTCAGCACTCTCCTACAACGGCTTAACAATACGTAACCTTTTCTATAATTTCCGAAAAAAAACCAAACAAATAGACCAAAATCCCACAAACACAATATTTGGCAGATTTATTAGAAGGGGTTCTTTCAAGTATGCCCCAGGATGCCCCATTATGGAGGTTTTTGACCAGTTATGTAATGCCTGTGTGCTTTCTGGGGAAACGCTTACTTCCTCCATGTCCAAATGAGTCCCGGAAAGGCGATGGGCCCCTCCTTACTACCACCGAGCAATCTAATAATACAACGCTTCTGACAAAATATTTTCTTTAATTTTTTCAAAAATATATGAGCCCCGGACGGCTGCATAACTACCTACCTTAAAATCCGCCTCCGACTTTAAACATGTCAATAAATAAAGAATAAAATACATGGTAATCCATCATAGTAGGCATACAATTAAATATTATACACAGCATGTTGAAATCGATTAAAATAATGTATACATTAAAGGCCTACTAATAATTCGGATATTCGGATGATAAATGCCTGCAACATCATCAATTGGACCTTAAAGGACGATGGTAATTTTATTCAGATTGTCCTTATCATGTTTCAGAGCAACATAATTTTTGGTATCAAAGTGACACTTTATTAAAAACAATCAATGAATTTTGTTACTCAAACGTCTTTATATTGATATTTTCAAGCCTATTAGATGACCTGAAGAAAAAGTGATCCAGAAGTCATAGGCTTACTGTACAACATATTATGGTGAAAGTAAATTTTTGTCTGTCTCTGAATTTTTTTGAATGAAAAACATAATGTGTCTCTGAGATCGACTGGAAGATATATCATAGTATATCCCGTAAAGGTTTAATGGGCCCTGTCGGCTTGGGGACCACTTAAATTTTCCAATTGTTTTAAAAATGGAAATTATACTCGCATTTTAAATCTATGAGTGCCATTTCTGGCCACTTCGAGGTGCCGTATTCATATATGATCTTACCTTAGCCCCAACCATACTGGGGCTGAGGTGGCATAGGTGTGTGAAAGTCCTTCCCTATCCACATTGTACAATGTCAAATATTATAAAAACGAGCAAATTTAAATTCCCACAATCAAAGTGGTGAACGGATCAAAAAGGGCCCCCAGTCTCAGGATGCCACAGGGCCCAAGGGCCTATCGTTAGGCCACTGCCGGTGTAGTGCCCAATCACCACCAGAAGGACCTCACTGGAAACAAGTATTCTTCCGACTTTTGTGGGTTATTCTTGGTGTTTACACCGAATATATCCATCCACCCATAAGGGACAGATATAGAGAAAGAATT
Organism: Anneissia japonica; assembly: GCF_011630105.1. Taxonomy (NCBI): domain Eukaryota; kingdom Metazoa; phylum Echinodermata; class Crinoidea; order Comatulida; family Comatulidae; genus Anneissia; species Anneissia japonica. Next base: position 833,747 of record NW_022712275.1, read on the forward strand.
GTGTTTAGAAATGGTGGAGACCACATACATTTAAAAAAAATAGCTTGTTTTGGAGTAGGCCTACAGTGACATCATGCTCCCTTCTTTCTGGTATTTCTTCTCTCTTTCTTCTTTATTTTTTGAGGGTTGGGATAGACCCGCGTCTCCTGGACCCACCCTGAAACGATTGATTGAATGATTATTTGATAATACTTTTTATATTGGCAAAGCTAAGAAAATGCATGTGCATAGGCCTATGCATAGACCTAATATAAATATGTTGCACGCAAATATTCAAATTAAAAATGTGTGTGCAAAATATTATTCACACAAAATTATTTGGCATTGTCTAAAAATTAAAGTCTTTTCATCCTTAACACTTATCTCTAGGGGGATTACCCACCCCGGTGTCACTTCGTGAGCAAAAATATTTTACTGATATTCATGGTGCTTCTAACATTGTTTGGGCCTGGGACCCACGACTCGTCCTTGTACCACTGGGAGGACCATGTCTATTAATGTTAAAGCAAATCGATCAGCCAATCAAATATATTATACAGCACGAAATATAACGGTACCATTGTTCATAGTTACAAGTATTTACTGTATGTAGAATCATCAATAAATAAATAGGAAAACACAACATACTGTATTTGCCTTGGCCACCATGAAGTAAGAGTGGGGCCCCTTGGCCTATCCGGGGTTCATTTGGACTCGGAGGAACTAAGCATTTCCCCAGAAAGCAGACTGGTGTACATGTCTGGTCAAACCTCCATAGTAAAATGATAGGTCGTAGTTGGACTGACCCCTTCTAATAAATCAGTCACAAGTGTGTTTGTGGGATTTGGTTCTATTTGATTTTTTTGAAAATTATAGAAAAATTTACTGTATTATCAAGGCGTTTTAGTAGAGTGATGGGTAGTACAGTAGTAAGAAGGGCTCGGGCCCCGTGGCCCCTCAAGGACCCATTTTAACTGGGACTTGGCCCATAAAGCACATGCGTTATGCACAATTAAGGCTCAATAGTAAAATGCTAGTTAGTAGTAAGAGAACCCACCCCCTCCCCTACTCCACCTCGAGAGCTCACGAGCATTAGGCAACTGGGTCCCGTTTATTTTTTAATAGTATGCCATAATCAGATTTACAGGACAATATATGAAAAACTACACAGTTTCTGACATTTTTGGCGAAAATATTCTTGACGTAAGTTGTAGCTGGTCACACGGTAGATCTTGGAAAAAAAAAAAAACACCCACGAACAATAGGTGATTGTAGAATGTATAGTGAAGTAAGATCTAATAAAACTGAATAGACTTTTCGGCATCAGTATCTGCTACACATAACTGTCAGGACGATATGCGTAAGCTGCTTCTGAGGAACTTGGCGCTTTACATACGCAAGTAACAGCGTTAAAATACGTATACGTAGGATCAACATCAGGTTCACAATTTGACAACTCTATTGAAACAGTCGTGTAAGTATCGTAATAACAAAGCGGATGAAATGCGCTCGCATATGGTGGCTCTAACTCTGGAATCTGAAACGAATAAGAAGAAATAGACACCTCAATTATTTTTTTTACATTTTACGATAATTTTATAAAGAAAAGATACTGTCTCTTATACACATCTAAAAGTGTCCCCCGGGCTAGGTAGGGGCATGGCAAAAGGGCATAACTACACGATTTTCAGTAAATTCCCAAGGCAAAAGGGCATAACAGTAAAGTGTTTATCCAATATTTTATTTATTATATTGTTTTTGAACTTTACCGTAATGAAGATTTTACTTACTTGGATTCTTAATGTATTGTATATTTATTTATGTATTGTTTTTCTTTCGAGGGCCTCTTCAAGTCAGCTGTACTACTGTAGTGCAGCTGTTAGAGCTACCCTCGTGAAATAAAGTTGAAATAAATAAATAAAAAAGATAGGCTGTGATACGCTGAAGCGTGACGTTCTTTCAACAGCCAACCAATCAGAAGAGAGCTTTCTCCCTGGTTACAATGAAGGTTGCATGTTTGTGACAATATTGACAATAAATGATCAGTGTATAATTCCCTTTCCATTGACACCAATCATGACCATGTCTTATGTGGTGCGTCAGCCATCTTAAAATTCAAAATTGCGGTCGATAACGATAGGAAAAAAGATGGCGCCTAACTTGAATTCAGCGCAGTAAAAATGATAAAATTAGTAAATTAAATCTATTTTTGCACAAAAATCTATCTGGATTACATAGAAAACTGTACTAGTAGCTTATATACTCGTTCTTATTTTATGTACATTTTAAGTATATTTTGCGATTACAAATAAACACCTGTTTTTTAATTATGTTCCATTCTGGCTTGAGTGACAGTAGTTTTTATATGTCTAGTTTGTTGCCTGTCTGTAAATTATGAGTTTAGACACCAAAATCATATCTGTAGCTTATTTAGTTCCAATTTTATGCACATTTTAGATAAATTTGGCGGCCATTTTGAAAAATGGTCGCTATTTGTATACAAGGCATAAAATCAAGTGTCAACAGGGCTTAGGGTGACCAGAAGGGATTAATTAGGATATCTGGCAATGTGGATTGCTTCTAACATTCCACTCCCCCTAACTCATTTTTTTCAGATTTTTTTTCTAGTCTACTATGAGCATAGCCCAAAGTTTTGCTTTACGAAATGACATACAGCGCCTTTAAATGAGTAATTAATGTATAAAGTTCACACTTGTCGGGCTTGTAGGCCTACATTGTTCATGGATATGAAAAGTCACTCAATAGTATGTGCATCTTGTTGAAATGCAGACGTCAAGACGCGACTCATTTAGGGCTTATTAATCAATCATCAATAAGTTCAATTAACTAATTGAAATAATGTAATAACTACAATAATCTCCGGTCTATAGCACCTAATTAAGCCTGATGATTTTAGAAGATCTAAAATCTAAAGTATACATTACATTGTTGAATTTGCTCAACCAGTCCGTTGCCCTGCAGGCTACCATCGGTCAGTTTCTGCCCGACCATCTGTCACCCTATGTCGATCGACAGTCGTTGCTATCCATTCGACAGTCGTCGCTAAGACGACTTTCCTATGGGCAAATGATTGTGACTTAATATAAACTCAGAACTTTTTTAATACATAGAAAATATTAGAATTAATAGAGATATTGATGGCTCAATTAACTTTTTGAATGATTACGAACAAGTGCCGTGCCGCCTAGCCTGAATCTGCTAAGTCTTGGTTTCGAATCAAGCATAAGCTGCATCTAGCGTGTCTGGGTGCAAGCTGATGGCAGGGTACACGGCTTAAAGGAATGATGATTAAGTAAGGGGAACTCGCTACTTAAGAAAATTCCATTTTGCTTAGCAAATTTCCAGTGGGTGAGGGAAGGGAAGGGGCTCTACTTCCCCACCCCACTGTAAAAGTAAGGTCTATCATAATTAAGGTCAAACAGTTTCGTCAATCTGATAAATAGTATATAGAAATGGTTGGCGTTTACACAGGGGGTGGCGCCAGGATTTTCGATGCCCCCCCCCCCCCACTGACGCCACCCCTGCTTTTACAGCAGCAGGTAGCTCTGGTGATCAATATAAATAATTGAGTACCCGAGCAGAGAACATGCTTAGTAAGGGGACATTTTTTTAAGAAACGGGGGAAATAACCTTTTACACTACGATCATTCCCGATTAAGAAGACACATCTATTAATAAGACTGGGCACGTAATGAAGTGTGTTTAATTATTCATTCAACTCTTATTAAGGGGTCACTATTTTTTCATCTCAACAAATATATTAGATTCATAATCAAAATATAACTATATCTTGTAACATTTTTATTTCGATATTTTCCATTGATCCTTAAGGTGGATACTGGTGTAGGCCTATCCATGTCAAGTCTTTATACTTTTGAGTTCGGCAATGCATACAGTGTCAAAAATGTGGATTTTACTCCAATCAATATAAATGAATCTTGTCAATATTGGCTTTCAGGTATGGAGTTAATTTCTATTTGTTTTCGTACTTCTACTATCTTCTGTTATCTTTATGTTAATTTTGTATCATAAATGTGTTTCATTTGCACTAAAAATTATTAAATTAGGTCAGTTCAGTTGTAAAAGTTTGTTTTTGGGTCAAATAAGCTAAAACTATAATATCATCTATGTCATCGTTTTCAAGTTGTATGACTACGTGCCAAACCTGAATTAAAGGGACAGTTCTTTGTTTTAGATTTAAAGTGTCCACTGAACAGGGATACTTCTATTAAGAAAAGAATTTTGGTCCAGAAGGTTGTACAGAAGAGTTTTATCTTTTAAAAACATAATTAATTGGTTTTCTTTCAAAAACTGAAAAATTATTATACTTTTCCTCATTTTAGCTACGTTCGCATCAAGCTTTACCACTGAACCCATTTTTCACGATTTTTTGTCCGGGACCGGACCGGATCCGGGCTGTGGTATATTTTGTGTTTATGCTGGTGTACTACAGGGGAACATCGGGCTGAATAACAATCGGCCATGTAGGAATGGTACAGTATATTTTGTTGAATTGAAAGTTATGCTGTATAATAAAATGTAGTTCCAGTGATTATTTCTAAGGACGTTTGGAATGTGTTTACTAATTGGTGTAGCCTGAGAAGGAAACGAAAGTACGCATATAAACATCTTTTTATAAATCATATTTGACTTGCACAAGAACTTAATGTTTGTATCAAAAATAGGCTATGCTTTATGTTTGAAATTGCGAAAGAAGTAAATGCAATTTATCTATCAAAGCACTATATTAATAAAATTGAGTAAAACTGGAATGACAACATGGTATTTCCTTTATGTACGACTGGATTCGATAGGTTTTCTTAAAACAATGTTCAAAATACTTTTACTAATCAAAAAACATTAATTTAATTTTAGTACACAAGTTTGAATATCTAAACAGATTCAGACGCATTAATGGATTGTTGTTCGACATTTAACTTGTTATTTTTACGAATCTAGTCGTATCGTAGTGAAATTCATTTATGAATGCCTTAATAGTCTGCACCTAGTGTGCAATTATACGCTTTTATTGTACCCATTATCAATAAAGTTCATAGAAGATATTCTTGACGTAAGTTGTAGCTGGTCACACGGTAGATCTTGGAAAAAAAAAAAAACACCCACGAACAATAGGTGATTGTAGAATGTATAGTGAAGTAAGATCTAATAAAACTGAATAGACTTTTCGGCATCAGTATCTGCTACACATAACTGTCAGGACGATATGCGTAAGCTGCTTCTGAGGAACTTGGCGCTTTACATACGCAAGTAACAGCGTTAAAATACGTATACGTAGGATCAACATCAGGTTCACAATTTGACAACTCTATTGAAACAGTCGTGTAAGTATCGTAATAACAAAGCGGATGAAATGCGCTCGCATATGGTGGCTCTAACTCTGGAATCTGAAACGAATAAGAAGAAATAGACACCTCAATTATTTTTTTTACATTTTACGATAATTTTATAAAGAAAAGATATGACCACATATTTGCGATTTAATTTATCTTAACATATATTTATTTATTATAATATAATTTTCTTTTAACAGTTACAAAATAATAATAAAATAGTAAATTATCTTTCTTCATGCACGTCTAAATAGTAGAGAAGGAGAGGGTGAATAAATTACGACTAATCAAATTCGAAATCATCATTTTAGCGACTACCGTTTTCAATTTTCATGCTAAAAAGAAGTTAAAATACAAAATGCAAGTATGAATTACAGTATATTAAACCTATGTTCCACGCATCTGTTGTTTGATTGTTTCTCCACTCACTTAGCCTATAGATATATACATTCTAAATGTAAGTTCATTATACAGTATTATATAACATATGTATATATAAGCTCATCAATGTTTATATCACCCATTCATATACGCCCTCAAATGTTGGAAGTTATAGCAATTATGAGAGACCCCAGAAAGTCACATTGGAAATTGGATACCAAACAGGGGCGGATTGGAGGTGATGGAGGGCTTTGGCGGAAATAAATGATCGCCCAAAACGCCACAGCGGTTATTTTCGGGCGTCTAAAAAACAAAAACTTTGCGGGGGCATGCCCCGGACCTCCTAATGTAGTGTTGTCTCGATGGGTCCCACTTTTGGGGCCCTTTCAACATCCCTTTCCGACATGTGGATCCACATCTGCCGGCAGTGTTGTCAATACTGACAACAAAGTGCTCATACATATAATATATGCAGGGCAGAAATATTAAAAATACCTAGAACTTGGTATAGTCACTCTAAAGATGGTTTCATGAGTACAATCGTCAGGAGTGAGAGGAGTGTTGTGGGAAATTCGATACACAATCACAAGTACACATTCAGCATCCTCAGAACCTGTCTCTTATACACATCTAGATGTGTATAAGAGACAGATCAAAGCACTATATTTCAATTTTCATGCTAAAAAGAAGTTAAAATACAAAATACAAGTATGAATTACAGTATATTAAACCTATGTTCCACGCATCTGTTGTTTGATTGTTTCTCCGCTCACTTAGCCTTAAGATATATACATTCTAAATGTAAGTTCATTATACAGTATTATATAACATATGTATATATAAGCTCATCAATGTTTATATCACCCATTCATATACGCCCTCAAATGCTGGAAGTTATAGCAATGGACCTTTCCGCTAAGCTCCGCCCCTTGGATTTTGTTGCTAAGGCCCCACAAGACGGCAGTGTTAAAACATACGCGAACACGTGCGTTTGTGGGACAACACGTGTGTTTGTAAGACGCGTGCGTATTCCTAGCGTTGTTCTGATTAGTCAGTTGTGAAGTTTGATTGACACTCCGGAAAGGTCTATTATGAGAGACCCCAGAAAGTCACATTGGAAATTGGATACCAAACAGGGGCGGATTGGAGGTGATGGAGGGCTTTGGCGGAAATAAATGATCGCCCAAAACGCCACAGCGGTTATTTTCGGGCGTCTAAAAAACAAAAACTTTGCGGGGGCATGCCCCGGACCTCCTAATGTAGTGTTGTCTCGATGGGTCCCACTTTTGGGCCCCTTTCAGCATCCCTTTCCGACATGTGGATCCACATCTGCCGGCAGTGTTGTCAATACTGACAACAAAGTGCTCATACATATAATATATGCAGGGCAGAAATATTAAAAATACCTAGAACTTGGTATAGTCACTCTAAAGACGGTTTCATGAGTACAATCGTCAGGAGTGAGAGTAATGTTGTGGTAAATCCGATACACAATCACAAGTACACATTCAGCATCCTCAGAACACAGAAACAGCACAATACTCTCTAAATATGTATGAAAATTCAAAAACAGCAACACATTCTACAATTTAAAAAATGGTCCATCATTGACAGAGCATCTTCCTACTCAACAAAAACAAAACGCTGTAATCTATGCACCACCGACAAACATCTTATAATGTAATCAAACAAACAATCAATACTAAACAAAATAGACAAAATACAGGCACAACACATACCTACTTAAAACAAGTAACCCATTCGAACAAATGTACTTTGCATATCACTTGCATCGACATTTATGTAGGCCTACACCTAAAACCCTAAAACCCTTGTATTCTCTCACTCATGACGATTTGACTAGACAGTATATAGAGTGACTATATTCAGTTCAACAAATTCTATATAATATTTTGAATATATATTTATATATAATTATGTATATGGTAACAAATATATGCAGCTTCTCTCCAGAAACATGTTGTGAAAAAAAAAAATTAAGGGTGGTACGAGTCTGATGTTCAGTATTATCTAGAGTATAATAAATCGACCTCCTCAATCTCCTACAATCTCTTAACGAAATATACTTATTTTATTTTCAAATAGAATATTATTATTTTAACTGTTTTTAAAATTTATAATACTTCAATTCAATATTATATTTACGCTATATTTAAGTTATGTTTCATGTTCAGATCTCTAAAGTGTTTCTACCTATATACTTCCAATCCTGGTACACTCAACGTCCAATAAATATTATGCTGTACTGAAATATATTTGATCGTGTGTGAATTTTACTGCCTGACGTATGATCAATCATCTTTAGTGGGGCAAGAACGACCGTATATTGTATTTCTATTTTTTATATTTTATATATGAGCATCGAATAAATTCAATTCAATTCAATTCAATTCAATTCAAAAAATCTGAATTGTTTTGAATGGAGCCCTACATTGTATGCGTGGTACGGACATTTCAGACGTGATGCAGTATATTGTAACTATTTTTGCCAAGTCGTGGTGCTAATATTTTTTTTGTAAAAACGTGGCTCCCACGCCATTTCTAACTACAGCTGGTGATGACCACTGACAGTATGAATGTGTTTTTCACGCATGTCTGTATGTGGGTACGTATCTAGGTCTATGTCTGTGTGTGTGTATGAGTGTACGTATGTATGTATGGGTGATGTGCTATGTTGGATCTTTAGGAAGCATACATAGTGTGGTGCCTGGTTTACAATAAATAATGTTAATCTATTGCCCAATAACTGAGTGTGAATTCTGGTACTGGATCCAACTTTGGATTGAGAGAAAGGGCAAAGGGTTGATTATGCTTAGCATGTGCGCAGTATTATATGATGATCAATTCTTCTAAATATTGGTGTAATATTGTAGACATTTTAATACCGCATATTATAATTACAGTTTTTGTGTTGCAATGTAATAGTCTTCAAATAAGTTTGAAGTACGTATGTTGGTCTATGTATGTAGGCCTATATACTACGTATTTATGATTGTTTGTTGAGTACGTATGTATATTATAAGATTAAATTTTTTTTATTAAGCTTTGATTATATGATATGTTGTTACAAAACCGTATTGTTTTTGGAGCAAAATTCCCGACTCAATTATGTTAGCAGTCGTTAATACATCGGTACCGTAAGTAATTGTCACATATCATAATTACAATGAAAATAATACGCACAGACTACCACTTACACATAATCGATTCTTTTTGTTTTCATTATTTTTTCTACTCGGTGTAATGAGTTGATGCTTCATTATCATCAAAAACGCATTTCATCTTGTGACATGACGCTTTCCATTATTCCATACTATGTTGGTCTGTCGTGGGCAGAATGTTTTTGTATTTTGTCATTTGTATGTTAAGTTTTTTTTTTCAATTTGTTTAAGCAAAGTTTGTTAACATTACGCTCTACTTCTTACATCGAGCATTACAAGGTATCTCTTAAAATAGTGTCACTACTATTGTTCGCTTTTAAAAAAATCTATAAGGCTACTACAATTGTTTAGAAGTTAGTCGACGCAGCGCCTGCTTAAACAAAATGTAAGTTTTTTTATTAGAGCTATTAAAATCTTGTATACTATTGCATTGTGAAAAAAAAACTTGCTTAAGAGGTATTAGGTTTACCTGATCCAACCTTTGTCAGTTTTGGTTTATTTTACATAAACATCGATATTTTAGCATAATTTAGCTTTAAAGGGTGAATTAGCCCAGGATATTGGATTCATTATCTGCAAACAGAACAGCCAACTTGTAAAAATATCTCGACAGGCTCCTTAAGATAGACAATGAGAAGTTGCCGCAAATTTCCTTCAGTGCATTGTTAGAAAATTTTAAACATAGTGATGTAAAATTGAAATGGATTGGACATATTCCTAGAGTTATATCCACATATGAGGCTTAGTTTATGAAGAACATCTTGTCTTTATATTAGTTTGGTGAAGATATGCCATTTCGAATAGTGATTAAGTTGGCTTTTTGGCATATCCTTGCTTGGCCTTCGGCCTGAAACAATTAATAATAAAAAAATACGACCTGAACATGCATTCTGTAAAATAGTTAAAGACAGCATGGCTGCTTAAAAACTTTCAACTGAGTCCAATATGGTCACGATATCACAGCACTGTAGCTCTCAAACCTTTACTAGATGTAAATAACAACTTTATTATTCAGATTCTAAACGTCAGCACAGTAGTTGAAATTGTTCGCAATATTTTACCATTATGATATGCATAAACTTTTTATAACGCCATGTCGATATATATCCCACCAACGGAAGACAGATGATGGAATTTTTGTGGCAATCAGAGGACAAATTACACTATAATTGAAGCATTCTAGCGTGTGAATGATGAATGCCATTATCATTTTGATGGTTTCTGATGCAATGGGGGGGGGGGGGCAGATTCCCTCAGAGAGTGTTTGCTCAATAAGCGGTGTTATACCCGAACCACAGAATCCCTTTCCATGGTTTTTGGCTTGATGTTCATGCATTAATTTTTACCTTGGCTTTTAATTCTTCACCTTTTGTAAGTCTAAAGTTGCTGAGCAAATACCTATACCCCCTTTAATGTATTTGTTTTAAATTTTACTTCATACTTTGGTTTAAAAATGTCTACGCATAGGCCTACTTTATCTGAATATATCAGAACATTGAAAGAATAGTTAAAGAAAAAGATCGAATTACGATTATAACTTTTCCTTATCCAGTTGTCGAAATAATTAAGGCCAATTTAGAATTACTTTCCGGGAAGCTGATCTGAGTTATGAGAAATATCTTTGTTTTTAAACTTAAAACAGTATTATCCTCCGAATTTGATAAAGTATACCCTTTTTGCATATTTTATTCAAGAACTAATTTGTAGGCTTAGGAGGCTGGGATGCATTTATGTTTTAGAAGGGGCAAAGCTTCATTAGAGTAATCTCTTGGCTCCCATTGTATGTCGTGCCATGTCATTCCATGTGTGATTTATGCAGTAAAGAGAATTACAATTAGGTAAAGATAATGTAAATGTGTGCCTTTAAATTACATACATAGATTGTTAATTGTGACATTGTTAAAATTTGACTCGCAATGTGTGAATATTCGTCAAATACGGATTATAATTGCTAACTAGCAATGACGCATACAATGACATTATTTACAAATGAGCGCCGTCGAATCTTGTTATTTGAAGTGAATGAGATGGTTTATCCGATTTTTACCATGATCTATAGAATCGATTTTGATCAAAGAGGGCAATTTCTTGAAAGTGGGCATTCGTCTTTTCTGCTGTTTTCTGGCCCTTGTTGCATACAAATAGAGTTGGTTGCTGTGGGCTCTTAAGATGTTTCCCCTTTTCAGCTATACGGTAACTACTTCAATAGTACCTTAAAATTGTTCTTATTAAAGATCATGTCTTGTCGTCATATAAGAAGATGCTTATAAGAAAAGGGTTTATCATATTGATCTCTTAATTGATCATGCATCATGCAAAATGCTATCCAACTATGCATGCACAAGAGTGCGAAGAATTAGTTGCTATAATCGGATTTGAATTCCCAACAAATCCTCAATGGCTCAGTTGGTTTAGGCATCTGCATAGACAGCGAAAAGTACCGGATTCGAATCCCGGTTGAAGCAACTCTCTCTTCTTTAACGTTCAAAATTTATATGTAATCATTACCGCAAGTTCTGCTCATGTATCGACATCGGTACCGATCCAATCATCGTATAAGGTTATGTGTAGCCAGGGGGGTTTTTTGATTAGACATTAATAGTTTCGTTTAGCTTCGTTATGTTGAAATAAAATATATTGGGTGCTTCTGTGTTTAATTCAAAACAATTCAAACACCAGATTCCTAGAGTTGACAACTATGTTGGCAGTCTGATATATCTAGCTGATTTCTGGGTTAGATTTCTGACCTTTGTAAGTGTGAATTCATATCAAACATTTTGTCAATACAAATTCTAACAGTGCTACTTGTCGTTAGCTGTTCTGTCAGTGTTTATTCCGGGCCGAGAAGCTGGCAAGCATTTCTTATAGAAGTGTATTTATATGTGAGTATGATTTACTGTCCGCTAGTATTCCTATTAACGTGATGCATTATTCCTAGTGTAACACGTGATAGATTATTTGTCATCTATACCGATTTAGGCGGCACTGCTTTCGTTTTAAGCTTTCATTGCTTCTAATTACTATGTTTTGGAAATAATTGTAGGCATATATTTTAACAAACATTGATATAAGAACACCCGTATAAATACTATTCAATTCAATATAATAGTTATTTAATTACGATGAAGGAGTGTTAACAAAGATCACCATAATTTTTAACTTTTTAAAGTAAATTTAGACAGTGTTTCTACTCAAGCCTGAAGACCTTTTTATACACCATACGCTTTGTTTTGAGTTTCCATGTATTGACGGGGTGGGGGAGGGTGTTACAACACGGCCATGGCTATTTTCTACCCCAAGTGCAACCTCAAAAGCGATCACAGGAAGTTGGTCTAGACCCCTATCACTGCGTATGAATGTTAACCATAATTACACATCATTCAACAGAACATTCGAAGAAACTTTCACCCAAGAATTGGAACCCTACCTGTTCAGACAGTTAGGATAAATTGGTAAGATAAATTTGTCTTTCGTTTAACTGAGGAGATTTATATGTTTCTTAAAGCGTTCCATTGGATTAAGTACGGTAATTGCTTAGTTTATATTAGGCCTTTAACTATTTTATTACACTGGCATCGCATTGCTACGACAAACATACACGAAGTATGTTATAACTTATATGTTTAGATATTTTCAGGATACCGATTTTGAGACAGGAACAGGAATAGCATTCATAAAGTAAAAAACAATAATTTAGTCAAAAGTTCTTCGACCATTTTCGTTCAAGCCATATTCATCGCAATTTAGTTCTCTGTCGCTTCACTTTTCTTGCTTCTGTCTATGTGTAGGCACCCTAACATATTGTATTTTGCAAGATATCATTAAACTTAAAGATATACTGTGTCGGAAACATTTCAATTGACGTGTTAATAAAGCATCCTGTTTTAATTGTATAACACAAACAGACTACGGATGAATCAGGTTGATGGGTTTTGCGTGTGGATGATTGATTAAAACAAGCAATTATTCTGAACGTTCTTAATCAAACTCTCCCACTTTAAGTATTTCCACAATTCATTGTACGTTACGGAGAAAAAAAAATACTGTTTTATGTCGAAAGTGTGATTGATACTCCGAGCTCACTCAGCAGCTACGATAACAATTGCCGCGTGTTATTTGCAAGGTTCAACACGCGTTGTTAAAGCTTGGTTCACGCGTGTCAGTGACCGACCAGCAAGCGGCTTGACTCAAACTGAAAGGGTGTGGCGATACTTTCGTATTCTTCATTTTGTGAAAAAGTTGGATTTGTTGGATCTGCATGATCGCTAGCTCTTGGCTCGAGAGCTTAAGACAGTGCTTGTAGTTGCGGTACGCGTCACATTTTAGTGTTTAGTGTGGCGTCGTATCATGCGTTTGCGTAACGGGTTTAAATCGTCGTATGACGGTCGTACGAAGCAGTGATTGCCCGGCTAAAGAAAAAGGATCTGACGTCCCGATGAACAGCTCTGCCACTGACCACGGGTCTTGGTAATTAAATCAGTAACATTGGGTGATTGTTTTAAGATGAATGACCATTCAGAAAATTATATTGAATAAAAAATTTATTTTTTTTTTAGAAAAAGAGAAAATAACTCTACATCCTACTCCATCTACCTCAGACGCGTGACGTCACAGTCTAACGCAACTTAACGATCCGTCAAGGGCCTTCGTCATGTCGTATTAAGACTGCACGGAGAGCGGATGGATGGATTTGGCTCAGTGTGTGCCCGGTACGAGAACGGTAAGTTCTCCTCGTCGCGTGGATTCTAGGACGCAATTTGGCCGAATCTACGTTGTGCAGAGAACGTATGACGGTCACGCATGAGTGAATCCGTTAACAGACACAGAATACTTTAATTTAGGAACTTGTGAGAGACACGATGACAGGTGACGTTTCCTTAAAACGTAAATATATACCAAGCATGCGTGGACACTCAACAATTCAATCATTTCCCGGTGTATTGACGTTTAAAATTGATGGCAGGCGTCGTTTCCCTATACTTTAAATTCCATTACCGTTACTATTGCATACCCCGTGATATTGTACCGTAGGCCTACTGTATACAACTTTAAGCTCAGGGTGTTATTAGCTGATACAGCGAGGCAACATAATTTGCATTTAAATGTTTCTTAAGCCAATTTAATAGCATCTCATTCGCAGCATCAGGAATTGTCTTATATTGAAATGCTTTTTTTACAATGTGGCATGATGGTTTCAGGCGTCTGGTTGTTCGTCACCCGTCGGATAAGTCTTATAATTATTACACAATACTCATTCTTTTCACGTCTTTTTTTTTTCTAGAATTACTAGTAAAACTCGAAAGTTTGTGCCATAACTGTAACATCAAACACAGTGTTATTTCCATTAAATTATTGTAAAGCAATATTAACAATTTACAAAGGCCTATAAATATAAATAATAATAATAATAATAATAATAATAATAATAATAATAATAATAATAATAATAATAATAATTAATAATAATAAGGATAACTATTATAGTGTAAAATGTTAGATAAATAATAAATAAAAATATTACTGATTAGGCTTGATATAATAAGTCCTTTAAAAAACTAAGTACATGACACAAAAATGGAAGTACAACTACCATAATGCTTTACTGTTCATTTCTCTTGCTGTTTGAAACTATTTTATTTAAAGAAATAAATCAACGCCAGTGTATTTGATACAGTGATTGAACTTCATCCATTAAACTTCATTAATTAAATTATTATTATTATTATTATTATTATTATTATTATTATTACTATTGTCGTTGTTGTTGTTTGTGTTATTATTATTATTATTGTCATTGTTATTTGCTTTATTTAGCTTAAGTGATCTATGGTACCTGACAACTTTATATGATACTTTTTCGTTTGTTGACTACCATCTCATAACAAAAAATGAAATTATAAATAACGATTTACGAATATATATCAAGCAATCAAGCTATATTTATTGCCTACAATACAACACCTGTCTCTTATACACATCTTGGATGATTGATTAAAACAAGCAATTATTCTGAACGTTCTTAATCAAACTCTCCCACTTTAAGTTGTCATTTTTGTGTGTTTGTAGCAATCTGTTGTTGTACTAGGGTCCACTGAATACACTGAAGAAATAGTTACCAGAATCAGCACAACAAGGAAAACACACGATATTCGATCCATCCGCATAGTACTTCAATCTTAAATGGAACAAGAAGCACATTAAAGTATTCCCAGTAATACGCAACACTAAGTCTGTCGTGTGTCTAAGTACTGAAATTGCTGTTTCAATAAATCGGTTTACTCTCTTGGCTTTAAAGATGACAAGCCATAACTGCATCAGAGCATTAATATCCATTGTCACGTCAAAACACGTCCAATAGTACGATGTGGAATTTCGATATTGCAAAAAAAGTATTTCTAGCAGCTTTGTTTTCCATATTTACCGATGGAACTAGCAGTTACCGTATCAAAAAGTTTTTTTTCTAGATCTTTAAACTTTGCTTAAATTCGTTAATGCAACCTTGGCGCACCATATCTGATACCTAACGTTTAAGCCCAAATAAAACATGTTAGTGAACAGGAAGGCGTGGGAACCAGATGTGATGGTTTGGAAACTGGTAAGGTAACTTGCGCTTGGTTCTGAAATTATATATTTTATTATCGTAAAAAGAAATTCGGAAATGATAATCGTATAGGGCAGGTGATGACGCATGTCGTATGGTAAACGTCGCACTGTTCGGCGCAGCTGTAAGGATTTAGGCTTCCAATCAACAAATCATGGGGTTCGAATCGAATATTAATCACATTATCTGTATTCCTGTGAAAACATATAAATCTAAAGAATGTACCGTTAAATGCGTGAATAAGCTCCTCTCTCGAATAAGCGCCGCACCGAAACCTATTCAACGAATAAATAACACAATGAAGACAAAAGCATTTCTTTATAAACGTTTTTTTACGATGACGTAGGACCTATGATAGGCCTACTGAACTACGGGAATACGTGCGATAGATAACATGGAAACAGGCATGGGAAGTCCCACGCCATTTTTTTTACGCTCTCGAATAAGCGCCGCACTGAAGCCTCCAAAATTTTATAAGCGCCGCGGCGCATATTCAAGCATTTACGGTAGGTAAAAATGGCCACGGAAAAGATGGCCCCTGAAAAAAGGCCCCTGAATAAATGGCCCGGAAAAATTTACCCAGTAAAAATAACCCCAAGTGACAGGTAGGTTAAATTGGCCCTAATGATAAGACTTAGTAATAAAACTGTTTAAAAAAAAATCTTCCAACTATTTAAATGCTGCAAAAAAAGCAAAAATGTAATCAATAAATCAACGTAAATTTATGTTTAGTAGTCCAGGTGTTTTGGAGAATGATTTACATCTTGTTTATTTGAGAATATTTTTTCATTTTTTAAGGAATAGTTACAGAGCACCTTCATTATTTATTAAAGTTTTAGTTTTTTTAAATTTGGTAATATAATTATAGGCTACAGGTTTACCTTATTTTATGCGAACCTGACTTGTTTATTTTTTATCAGTTTAATTTGTGAAAGATAAGTTATAACCGGTCATTTTTTTCAAATAAGCAATGAATGTACCAACTTTGAAATTAATCTAAATTTATTTCTGTTATAATTTACAGTAAATTAAAATACAACCTTAAAAGTTCTAGTAAAATTTTGCAAAAAAATGCTGCTCTCAAATGAGTTTTAAAATTAGAAATTTACAGTATAGTACCATTTTGTTGATTTTTAAAATGCCTGAGTTCAAAAGTTTGTACTAACTCAATTGACAGTAGCATCAATAAATTGATTTGTTGAAAAACACACGAACTACTGATTAAATTATTTTATTTAAAATAATGAACAAATGATAAGTTGATTGCATAAATTATATATTAAAAAACAAACGATTGAATTTCTGAATTTTATAATGTAAAAGTTGCAATTTAAAATACAAAATGTTAAATTACTTATTAATTTTATTCTATTCATCATCTGATTTTTTTTTTATGCGAGTACAGAATTTAAGCTGGAACACTCATCCCACAGAATCCAAAATATACAATGATCTCCCACCTATATCAGCCACACTTGCAACACGAAGAATTCGGTTTGCAGGTCACTGTCAGCGAGCTAAAGACCAAATGATATCTGATCTTCCACTATGGCGTATCCCCACCACTAGAGGCAGACGTCCTTTCGCCTACCCTAACGTTGTCTCAAGAGACACTGGAATTCCTTTTGAAGATCGGCAAGGCGATGTCCGACCGAAACACCTGGCTGGAATCCATCTCGGCTGCGGCCGAAGGATGATGATGATGATGATAATGACGATGAGGATGATGAACTATTTATTAACGTTTATATAATTCTTGCAAGTAAAATGACAACTTATTTGATATTAGTTCTTTTAAAAAAATGAATTAGTTTAGTTTTATAAAATGCTTATGATTTCTGTTGATCTATTTTGAACAGCATTTGAATAGTTGGCAGATTTAAAAAAAAAACAAACTTATTTTATCGTTGGGGCAATTGTTACAGAACTGCCATTTTTACCAGGGCCATTTTTCCGGGGCCATGTTTTCTGGGCCTTTTTTTCTCTTTGTCCATTTTTTTCAAGGGCCATTTTTACCGTACACCAAATCTAAGTTTATATTCTCATCAAAGAGTGTAATTAGGTATATAGTGGCGGATCCCCCCACCCAACTAATTATTTCAAATTTTAAAAAATGAAGAAAAAGGACAATTATAAATTACAAATTTAGGTTTGGCGGTGCCATTTCGGCCATCTATCATGGCGGGGTCGGATGCAGGGGAGGAGGATGCAGAGGGTGCTGCTGAGGTGGTGGACTCTCACGCACCCATGGGCGCACCATGGGGAAAGGAATAAACGAGGAGGGACTGTTTCGAGATGATAAGGTGAAAATTGCAATAAACGCATTATAAATAATATTAGTAAGCCTAACAATAATTATGTAAAACTCAACAGTGGTGGATCCAGGAATTCAAAAGATAGGTGACCTAGGGAGGGACTTTTACAGATTAAGGAACCACCCACCTCAGCCCCACCATGGTTAGGGCTGAGGTAAGATGGTTCCCACCAATCATGGTGGGGCTGAGGTGGTTGTGGACTTTGAAGTAGATAAAGTAAATACATCCAAGAGAATACACATACTAATTAGATCTCTGTGGTTCCCGAAAATCGCTGATATTTTTGACTATATAATGGTGATATGATGATGAATTTTACTATATTAAAGTGTAATTTCCGGCCATCTACAGGTACTATTTCCTTTTAGACCTGACTGGTAGTTTTTCCGGTATAGGCACATGAGTGTTAATTTTCGTATTCGCTAGACCTTTTAGAAACACCAATAATGGTATTAGAGAGATAAGCGTCTGGACTTGATTCGTGCGTAGACCAATTTAGGCAAAACGAACGTTACTATAGATAAGCGTATACGATTTTGGGATGGTTCGGTTAAGCTGTATTTGGTAAGCATTTAGTGTTAGACCTGAAATTCAAATCATAAAATGTTTTACAAACATGTAAAATTTCTCTTTTTGTATGATGTTGTAACCGTTTAGTCACTGAAGTTTTGTGATGAATTCGAAACCAATTGACAAAACCAACCACCACCACCACTTCAATACATAATACATTTACGACGACTACTTACCTGATTTTGTGTTTCTTGCTTATATTATCGGCCTACACTTTACCGCAAATACTTCTAATTTTAAAAAATTAATGTTTTTGCCGATACACCAGGTAGAGCTAATTTATATCAAAAACTAATCAAAGGAAACAACCAAGTAGATATAAGTAATTAAGCCTTGCGCCTTGATCGAGAAATTTATAGGACTAAGTGCATGTAATAACTTTAGACATTATCAGAAACATTTATATCGTGGCAAAACGATATAGATGAAGACAAAACGTGATGACACGTTCAACAATCTATTAGAGGAAGACAGACAATTGATATTTGCGGCCAGGAAGATGATGTATTGTTTAGGATTTTCTTGATTGGTTTTTTTTTATAACAAAAGTAAGTGAAAGACAGTGGGTTGTTGCGGTTGTGCAAATATTCCTCTGTTGAATTGATGCATCGTTCTAATGTAGATTTCATTATTAATGCATATACGGCAAAGATGTGCAAAATACATCAACCGAGAGATGGATAGCAGGCGGTGGAAAGGATCTCTGAGCGGATCAACATGTGAACTGAACAGAAGACACGTATCAAAAGATTGATTGACTGACGTATAGACGAGACCGATTCTGAGAGAACAATTCAATCATTTCTTTTTTTTTTCCCTTACAGATTAATGATGAGTGACTGCCTCGACTGGGCGCGCGACGCCATAGTGACCTAAGAATACGCGCTGGAGCGTAATTGGATTACGTAGGATAGCCTTTGTACCTTAATTAAGTAAAATCACGTAATATGTATTTCTAATCCAATCAATTGCATCCTGCAGAACATTTCTGAAATTATCTCCTACGTTGGCAATCAATTTCCTATATGTTAAAAAGACGAAAAATCTTGTCGGCATTATAGACGACTCCTTTGGGACTCATTGTGTTTATTCCTTGAAAGTACTATTGGGCAAAAACGCCTAAAACGATGACGTCATCGCGGTGTATTCTCTTTTATACAAACACTAGGGTCTTAATCAAAAACATACATTGTATATAGGGTACCGTATCCCGTAGGATACACAAAGTTAATAGGATAACTATAGTAATTCTATCGATTGTTAAGATGTTTATTCCTCTCTATATTTATTTCATATTATTTTACAACTTATAAGAAGACAGTGTTACCCTACAAATCGATTTCAGTTGCATGGTTGTTTTTTTTTTTTTTTTTTTTTTTTTTTTTTGCGTCTTACCTTTAGTTTTTACTTGCATATATGTGTATTTTAACCCTTTATAACATTTTCATTGTGTTACCTAATACTTTATGAAGAGAACATGAGACTTGTACATCGAGGTTGGATTTCTTTATCAGAAAAGTATCACTAGTGTAGGCTTTTTTCTATACACTATTTCTTCCAAATGGTAACCACATTAGCAATTTGTGCGTTTCCGATTGCTCTATAGATATTTCGGGAATGACAAGTTCACAAATTTCAGCTAATGTAAGGGCTGACACTGTGTCGACATACCTAACTACTGTCTTGATCAGACCACATGATGAATTGGGTAGGTTGTATGAGGATTACTTTGCCCAAAAGTTTAGAAAAACAAAACGGTTTTAGTAACTCATTAATTTTACCAGCTCTTCTGCCAATAATCCTTTCGTGATCTTAAGACAATAAAGTAATATTATTTCACATCTGCAACTCATCAATATTTTCCGGTTATCAATAAGTAGGATAAAGTCATCGGAACAAAAATATGAACTTCAACAACTCAGGTCGCAGTAGTATGAGAGTATTGTTTTTTTCTTTGAAACACCCTGCCAATGTTTGATTTTGCTTGTTTATTTTTCAGTATGAACGAATAGAGGCTTCTGACTTTGACAACTTATTTCAATATAAGCCTATAATATGGAATCGGTCTTCTAATCGCTGGATCCAGTCTTCAAACCTTGTCAAATTTAGGTTCAAAATATTTGTATATCTTGTTTCCATTATTTGATTAAAGTGATTAAGTTAAATATAAAGTTTGTTATCATGTAACAATTTTTTAGCATTTCATCTGACAGCAATTGTGTTATAAACCTGTTGCGTTCATGATTTATTAAGCATTTTGTATAGGCCTACTTAAATTTGAGAAAACCATTGAGTAATCCAAGATGTTAATGTTGGATCCGCCCATAACCTGAGTGCAATTGCGTTTAAATATTACGTCCGAGCATCATAGAGAGGTATAAAATGGATTTGCATTAACAGCACGTGGCGTTTCATTTATATATAGGGAGAGCACCTGGGTCTTTAGGGGCCCGGGATATTAATGGCCATTTCTTGCCATAAGCTCCAAAATTTCCGAGCGGGACGCATGAGCGCAATGTAAAAAATAATCAAAATACCCTTTAAACCTAAACAAAAACACTGGAGCGGACATGTACCTTGTCCCGCACCCTATCGGGGTCTTACACCGCAGCCCCCAGAATAGTAGGGCTGGAAGAAGCCTTGGCCATAGGTCTCAGGCCTCTTCGTTATGGCACTTTATATAGCTTACAAAGGAAGCAGTCCCCTAGAAAGGACAGCATTATGCTGACCTTCACTGCAAAACTGTCGTCCATAGTGTTAGTGACACAAACTACACTAGGCATTTAAACGTGTGCACATAATAAACAGGCATTGAATTTGTAATATCTCAATAACTGTGATTAAATGCTCACCTTCAAATTAAAGTAAAAACATGTCTATGCATAGCCTACCAATAAGCTCATTTATCGTGCAAATATCCTATGGTTATAAATTATGTGCCCAGTGCAACCCGGCAATTAAGTAATAGAGAATAGTAAACTACAAAATCTAAGAAAATACAAATTAGAAATCAAATGAAAGATTGTATAAGAAATGTTTGGTATGGACGTTATAGACACTTGTGTGGCCATTACCTTTGTTTTTTTTTTTTTAAATGGAATAATTGATAAACACGCTAACGGACACACAATCCCACACTATCACAAACATACATGTTTATCAGTTTTGTAAAGCCTAATTGTTACAGGCCCACCTCATACTATACGGTGCTTTAAGTACCAACGGAGCATAGTATCCAGTCCGGTGCTTAGAGAGAATAGTTTGGTTTTCTTTAGGCCTAATTCTGAATATTGAAAAAAAATTTTCAAAAGATCAATCTAAAGTGTCTAATCAATTACAATGTAGGCCTATGTTATAGGCTCTTACAATGCTGAACTGTGTATACAGGTCTAATATATTTCTTTACCTACCTTTCTATTTTATGATTTCGTAGTATTTCTCCAATTTGCATACTATTTGTATGCTAGTTGTCGAAGTAGTTTAAGTCGATGCTTTCTAACTTCCAGTTTTCGAAGACCATTCAGTTTTATAAAATAATAATCAAAAATATATATCGTTTAAATCGATTTATCAAATGCGCATGCCTAGATATCTTCCATGAACGATTTCGGTTTCACACCGTCCTGTTGATCGCGTGGTTACCGGAAGTATAAGCAACAATATAAGATTACGGTTTTGCGTTTTGTTCAAAATTATTCGATGAGGAAATAGTCACTGTGATGCATACGTCAAAAATAGTGGTTCATCTGAAGTGAGCTAGTAATTTAGCTAGCACCATAGTTGAACTAATCAAATATGCAGAACAATAGTGATAACAAGTCATCAGTGAGTTTGCATTGACTTGATGATGGACTTTGGGATTTGCAAACACAGTGATGTTACAAATTTCGAACTTAACAGACCATTACACAAATCCTTTTGATCATAAACTTTGAGGGTGTCATACATTTTTAAATGTAAGTCAGAGATCAGCATCTGTGTTTGTGCTGATAAATATCTATTACTAAAGAAGATATATGAGAACCTATAGAAGTAAACGAAACGCATTGCTTTGACAATAAATTCTCAATTTACAACATAAACAACACTATTGGGGTTAGATAATAATTAGCCAGCTGTAAAATACACCTACACATGTATACATTCTACGTATATTATCACATATTTAATAAATAATAATAATAATATAGACATTTATAAATGTTTCTTTTATCTACTAGGAATATAGGGCGCTGAAATCTAGAGGTACTGTAAGAAAAAAGCCCAAATCAAATAGGCTTTAGCTATTGATTATGTATATTCAAATTATACCATACAATATTTATAGCCTAGTATAATTTTACATAAGTACAGTACAAATTTACAAGCTTAATAGGCCTAATAATAATTTATAGCTAAATTTATGTTCATAAATTTCCAATACCCACAGAATAAAACATTGTTTGTAAGTCATTAAATAGCAATATCTCACTTATGGTTTTTACATCCGTGAACACCTTTTACAAACCTAAGATTTCCAACTGGGCATCTGATAAGCTTATAACGCTTTATTTTACTTTAACCCTATCTCGGCCTACTGCAGTAAGTGGTTGCAAGAAAGAATAATAGGGAGGTGGTTCCATCATTAAACAGAATATAATATTTGTCTGAGATCAGCGCGGGGAGTTTTTTTATTTTTTTGCGAAATAAGATGTTTGTCTGGAGAGATACAGTAATTGTTGACTTGTTGATTTTTGTGGAATGAAACTTCAAGAGCACCACGGACGGACTGAACGTGCTGTTTATAAATCAAATGTACAAAGAAAAACAAAAAACAAAAAAAAAAAACAAACCACACACACAAGGAAGACAATCCTCAACTGTTTTAATTTATTCTTTCATAGTTTTGATCATTATTGCAAGAATTATATTATGTAAGGTAAAGGATCTACGATCATTCAAAATTGCATTTGTCCTGTTTTGGTAAAGCATAATTTTTCTTTTCCTCAGATTATTTGGTAATTAATTGTGTTTGGAGTTTAGGCTTTGCATAATAAGAGCACCTCTGAAGCGTTTTGGGCAATCAGTTATTTCTTTTTCCTTCTTTCATATCTGTTTACTTTCCAAAACAAAAAGGGGTGGGGAGAAAGGAGCAGAGTAATATTTAGTATATAGTTAAGTATGCTATGAGTCCGGAAGAATGCAAAGGCGTATGTTCATTAAATATAACGGAATAATATATATTTTAAAGTGACCATATTAATCACAAAAATAATCAATTCGTGACGAATGTAAGGAACGTCTACATATATCACAGCATGTTAGCATGTACTGTACAATATTCTTTATTAGTATCTTACATGCGTTTGTCAACATAACAAAATTATCGGCTCACAATTCTATATTTAAAAGGTAATTTGTTGTTGCTTCTTTGCTTGAGAAGGTTTGAAAGCATCATAATGACCTTACAACTTCACTCCGGTATCAAGACAAGAAATCAGAAATTGGAAAAACAATCCAAAAAGTCGATGAACACTTTGTAAAACAATAGTTTTTGGCTTCTTTCCAAAATTTACTGTATTCAATTTGTATTTTATTTGCAAAGGTCTATCTATAATCATAGTTGACATAACAGTATTCGCTTTAGAATATGACAGTATTTGTCCGACTGGGTTTCACAGACTGATTATCTAAACATTTATGATATTTCTGGGACGGAACCAGAGGGGGTGATTGGCGACATCCAGACCTTCACCCTAAAATGTTAAAGTGTATTTGTAGCAGGCAAAATATTATACAGATGTTGATAAATAGCCAGCAGCTTTTTTTCAGTTTTTGGTGTTGTTTGGTGAATTTACTTAGGCCTATGCGTTTCAGGCTAATCTAATATTATTTTTGGTTTTCAAGTCTCTCAAACGATAGGAGCATGACAAGACAGAATACGGTTCCCCGCGTCATTTAAACCTATGCTATTTATACAGGAGTGCCATTTTTCTTTCTGGACCCCTCTCCTGCAAATGTCTTGACCCACACCATACTCGTATCCTCTCAAAAGGCCGTCTTGACCCACATCATACTCACATCATCAAAGGCCGCCCTTTTACTAATACTACTGCAGTTGCAACTACTGTAGTTGCTGCAGTAGAACCAAATTACTTGCTTTAAATGTAATTTCAGATTCAGATTCAGATTTATTTGGTCCTTGTGGAAACTCATTTAAGGCAACAATCGCAATACAATGAAATACTAAAGTACAAAGAAATAAAAACTAAGAATAACAAAAATATACAAAACAGTATAAAATAAAATATACAGAGATAAGACCTGGTAATGAGTATAGAAATATTATATCTAGCCGTTATTGTTATGTAATCTGATGGAGAATGGAATGAACGAATTCAAATACCGGTTAGTTCTACATTGAGTGCTGCGTAGACGCTTGCCAGATTTTAACCAATTATACTCATGGTATAGAGGGTGATTGTTATTGATCATAATATTCTTTGTCTTATCTAGGATGATTGCAACACAAACCTTATCAATCGAAATGCTTTCCTTAATTATACGACAAGCCTAGTTTGTTAATGCTTGAAATTTGCCTAAATCTGATTTCCTTAAGCTACAAAAAAAACAAAAAAAACAATGGAACAGAAAAGAATTGCACTTTGAACAACTGACGAATAAAAAAGCTTAAAAATCGTTAGATCAACATGTAAATGATTAATTTTTCTTAAGAAGAAACATAAAAATGATTAAGTTTTCTTAAGAAGAAAAGTCGAGTGAGCCCTTTGGAAAATAGTCCTTTACAATGCTCGCCCCAATTAAGCTTATCATCAATTATCATGCCAAGGTACATATAACTAGTAACTATTTCAATTTCATCATCATGTATTTTTACTGGAACAGGTACCCTGTTTACAGATTTCCTGAAGTCAAAAATTACTTCTTTAGTTTTCTTGACATTTGCGGTTAATTGATTAGCATCACACCAATTGACAAAACCTTCAATGGTTTCCCGATAAGGATTCTCATTGTCACCATGCACAAGATCAACAATTACGGTATCATCAGCGTATTTAAGTAGATACGTATTTGGTGTACGAGAAACACAATCATTAGTGTATAAAATATATAAAATTTTATGTAATTGTAAATTGTAATTTATTGGTTACCACAATTTGTAATTAATTTCAATGATTTTAATATTGCAATTGTTTTAATTATCTTTCCTGTTAATTGATTATCATTCAATATTGTAGATATTGGATTTAAACTTTTAATTGATCTGTATTGTATTGTAATAATTCTTAATTATAGCTTGTTAGGTAATTACCAATATTTAATTTTTAACTGAATTTTCCAATTTTAATTATTTTAACAATGTAATTAATTATAAGTATATTTTTGTAGTTTCTCTATATAATAATTTGTAATCTGATTGTATAATGCTGCCTTGTTTTTATTGTATTTTTAAAAATTTATATGTAAAGCGTATTGAACAGCATTCTGAAAATGCGCTATATAAATTCATATTATTATTAAAATATATAATAATGGGGATAAGCAACATCCTTGGGGTGAACCAACATTAGTAGTAGTAATAACATCAGAAAAGACAGTTAGGCACCTTTACACGTTGTTCTCTTAAATATAAAAAGTTATTGATCCAGGAAATTAAATATGGATTAACCTCAAGATTATGGAGTTTCTCAATTAAAATATATGGCTGCATCGTGTTAAAAGCTGATGAAAAATCAACAAAAGTAGCTCTAGCATAACAATTTACTTTATCGGTATGTTATTTAACCAAGTTAACTAAAGTTAGAACGGCATCCTCAGCACATTTAAATGGCTGATAAGCAAACTGCAGTGGATCAATAATAGGAGATAGAGAACATAATAAATAATTACATACAATACACTCAAAGCACTTCATAATGATGGAGGTAAGCGCAACTTACAATTCTAAATTATGAATATTACCCAAGATGAACAAAATTGATACTATTTATACCTATTATATTCTGCCAACGGTGTTATTGGTGCGTTATTAATATAGACATATTCACTAATTTATCTGAACTTATTGTAAATAAATACAGATCTAAGAATGTATTTACACTACTTGATATTTCCTGTAAAGTTGCAAGAGTGTTTTCAAACAGTTTTTTTCTTTATTTTCGTTACATATATTTAGATCCAGAAAATGTTTGCTGTAAGGTTTTCTCTTTGTGATATACTTAGTTTTAAATAAAATTATGAAATTATTATTTTCATTGTATACATATAGGCATATACATATATGGTGTGTATCAAATTGATCTTTGTTAGAAATGTGTGTTGAGAACTATTACTGTTTACGAGCATATACGAAAAGAGAGTGAACATTAGTTACCTCAGCCCTAATGGCCCAGTTGGCATATGTATATCAAACAGGAGTCCTGGTTCCAAATTCCAACCGTAGATTCTACTGCTATAACATTTACAAATAATTATTAGCTTCGCCAAACAGTTACATATTCACCTCTGTCTGTTGGTTAGCTTACCTCCTGTCTGTTAGCAAGATAACTTAAAAACTAAGGAATTGATCATAATAAACTTTAATGTAATTGTAAAAAATAATCTAAGAAAGAGATGATGAGATTGGAAAAAAATGTTAAAGGATATGCGTACAGTCACGGAAATTTGATTTTTCCTTCAAATTGCTATTGAGCATAAAAGAAAACAATGGCATCGCCCATACACGACCTATGTATTGTTCGGTATTCAGGCACAGGGCGGACTGCATGGATTGACAGCTCTAGATTCTAGGTTCCCCGTATTTATGCTTATAAACCTGTCATTTGAAATGAAACAGAAAGGGATCTGGGCGGAAAAGGCCTTAGTCTCCACCAGAACTAGAACATGAATATATGGCGAACGTCATACCCACTTGACCATAAAGGCGTCGTGTTGATCTAAGCACCAATCAAATCTAAATTCCTTTTATTTTGTAAAACTTGACCTGAGACAATTGTCTTGGACGTGAAGCACAATAACACATAGACAGACTTGTAAGAGATCTATAAAAATTGCTGTTTAGGCAAATCGATACGTAATTTTATATCATTGGGTATTGTTACTTAATTATTTTTCAATTTTGTATTCTCTTGAATTATTTTACGATTTGTATTGTCTTGAATTCTGATAAATGGACTAAAATTTGACACATATTTATTAAAAATCAGAAGCACAGTGATCTTTCGGTCACAGACCTTGATCAAGATATGTAGTAAAAATATACCTTGATAAATGGCTGACCAAATGATGTCGTTGATTCTAAATTTGAGACAAAACGTATGTGTTATATGTATAGACTAGTCATCAATCAATTACATCTACATACAGTCTACAGTACTCCTGTACTTTCATGCTGATTTTACAAAAGTTGTTATTTTAGTAATTTAAAAATTTCACAATATTTTATTTTAAAAATACATCTAGGGTGTTTTTTTAATTTAATATGATAACTAGCAGGTCAACTAAATCAATAATTGACACAATAAATGAATAAAAAACTTCTCTTTTTGATTATGTATTCAACGTGCATAAATGTTAAAAAAAATAAAAGGATAAAATGAAGAAAAAGCAGCAATATATCTGATGTACACTAGTTTTGGCATGAAAAGCATATTTCATACGTTATACTTCTGCAATTAAGATATGGCAAAGTAAGCATAGTAGCTTGGCGCTCTGTCGATTTTTATATCAAGCTAAATTTATCTTAATGACACTTAATCAATTCGGTTCCACAAAGCAATTCACTCATAGACAGTTAACATTACTACGGATATAATGTGCATCTTTTCTATGCTACGATATAATACATTACTTTCGATAATGGGAGATCTATCATTTACGGCATTCAAAGTAAACATTTCAAACCCACTAATGCACTCTTTTCGTTTTCGTATTTTAAATTGAAATGCGATTTATATACCATACAGGATGTCAGACAGCCAAAACATTATTTTTGGTGAAGTTATTCATTAGTTGTATTGGTTGAAATTTAGATTGATTAATACCATCACTAAGTTAATTGTTTCTTTGAACGTTACACTTTTCTCATTTACAAAATACCGATATATACTACCGGCAGTATTTAGTAAAATGTTTTCATTAAAGTTAGTAATTTGCATATTACAAAAATTATTTTAAATAAATAATAATAATAATAATTTTAAGGATAAATAAAAAGTAATATTAATAAAGTAGGCTATAATAATAATAATGACGATGATAATGACGATTACAATGAAGATAACAATAACAAGAACCAGAACAATAATAGCAACATTAACAATACTATTGATAATGATAATGAGAATAATAATAATATTTTGAAAACAATGATACATAAAAAGTACCG
This sequence comes from Anneissia japonica, assembly GCF_011630105.1. Classification (NCBI taxonomy): domain Eukaryota; kingdom Metazoa; phylum Echinodermata; class Crinoidea; order Comatulida; family Comatulidae; genus Anneissia; species Anneissia japonica. The sequence goes on from NW_022712275.1 coordinate 862,537, forward strand.
TAATAGGCCTATTAATAGGCTATAATAATAATAATAATGTATTTTCTTTACATTTGAATAAAAGCTCATTTATATGTATATACTATGTGTATATATAGGCCTATATATTTGTATATATGTATGTGTATATATGTACAGCTGTCTCTTATACACATCTAGATGTGTATAAGAGACAGACACCCACCTCAGCCCCACAATGGTTGGAGCTGAGGTGAGAAAATTTGAGGAAATAGTACCTCTAGATGGCCAGAAAGTACACTTTTAGTAAAATTCATCACCATCACATCACCATTAGTCAAAATGAAGCGCCAAAAAAAATTCTCATGATCTTTTATCAGCGATTTTTGACATCCATAGAGATCTTATTAATGTATGTGTGTATCCCATAGACTTCATCGTATTCGAAGATCTCTCAACACATCGACATAGAATGACAAGTTACAATGTGAAGTTGGCAAGGGAAAATTATTGAATAGAGATCAAGGGAGATGTTGTAAAGGAGGTAATCTACATCCGGATGATCAAGACAATTCGTAAGCAAGACGTTCCATTATTTAAGTTTCAGTGATCATTTACTGGCTCACTTGACCATGTGCAGTGGCGGATCTAGGATTTAACAATGGGGTGGATAATGCCATTTGCGAAGCACCAAGCCGGGGTGGTGGGGGGGGGGTCGTGGTTTGGCAAGGGTGCAGATCATTTCGTGAGTCCACACCCACCCCAGTCACACCATAGTTAGGCTTGAGGTGTGAAAGTAGCTCTAGATGACCGGAAATGACACCTTTATATAGTAAAATTCATCGTCGTCACATCATCATTATAATAGTCAAAATAATGCACCAACAAATTTCTCATGATGTTTAACCAGTGATTTTCGGCAACCATAGATATCTAATTAGTATGTGTGACGTACTATAGAAAATAAAACTTGAAAACATTGTCTTTGATGTATTTTATAGTTTTGGCCTACCTACTTCAAAGCCAGATGACATCTGAAAAGAAGTTAAGCTTAAAATAGTAAGTGTATGTTTCTCATGTATATACATATATACATGAGAAGCACACACACAAGACGAGTGACCATTGTTTTTTTCACGGTCACCGAAGGGGGGAAGGGGGGGGGGGGGGGCTAGCCACCCTATCCACGCCCCCCCCCCCCGCCCATCTAGATCCGCCTCTGAGGTGTATGGTGTTATCTCTGCTTCTAATGTGTTTTTTCTCACTTAGCCAGGTTGTCTGCAAAATGTCTCAACTTTGCCATGTGGTCTGCAAATTATCTCACATTCTGTTAATCTTCTCGACTAGACACAGCGATCCGCTAGCTTGGCCAAAGTCCAGCGGTCCGGACACCTGGCCCAGCCATCGGGAGTTGTGGTAAAGATGTCTGGAAAATTTTTCAGAAAATGTTCTAAGCCATAGAATATAACCAGAAAGAAAATAACATAAAGTGTTCATCTCAACCTTCAAATATGGTGGGGTTGGAGTAGACATGGCTCATCTGTCGGGGACTTCACTGCTGCTTGATCAGGTGGTCTGTAAATTCTCTCATCTTGGTCGGGTATGTGATCGTCTTGAATCTGCAGCACATTTGTGCACACTGTATGGACTTGGCATGTCCATGTGGCCTGCAATTCGATTAAGCCTGTCCAGGTATGCAAACCGTTTCCAATGATCAGGCATGTACGTTTATCTTAATTTCTTGTTTACATTTTATTATTAGCCTGCTTACGCAATTTGGCACAATGACGCAGCGAGTTATGGGTTTCTCTTACCTTTACTCTACCAATATTATTTATTGGTTTTTCCATGAATGAATTTTAGATGATTTTGTAGTAAGATTATTTTCAGCGGCTTCTTCATAACTTAGTATAATCAATATTTTTGTTATTCTTTAATATTGACTTTGTAGCAACTGCGTCAACTCGCTTACATCTTGTAAACGAGCTTTGTTTTTTTGTTGTAGCTCGTACGTTTACCTAATACGGTACGATAGCCTATTTACGAATTAATTGTCAGACTTTAAGACAAATGTCTTGTATTGTCATATTTTATGATGATGATGACGATGATGATGGTGATGATGATGATGATGATGATGATGATGATGGTGTTGATGATGATGATGATGATGATGGTGATGGTGATGGTGATTGATGGTGATGGTGATTGACTAGAAAACATTTCAGTTTTCAGTACTTAGTATTCAGTATAATATGTTTTCTATTAGACGGTCATTAAACGCTTACACTAGGCCTAACCTAACGCAGTCGCTTTCAGGGTCTACTGATACGCATAAGTGCAACGACACAATTGTTCACGAGAGTCCACACTGATGATTTCGGACATTGGCCAACATTCAAAAGCAAAAAAAAAATTAACCGGGTATATTGACAGTAGCAAATAAGGAAATATTTGAAGAAACTGGCATTTTGTCGACCTTTATCTAATGAATACCAAGTCATTACAACCAGGTCACCTATGGACTCAATTAATTTTGATACAGCATCAGACAATAACTGTGTTGGAATTGTGACTTCCCTTACGAATTACATTGTAGGCATACGGTAGCGTCTATTATTTTTTAAATTCCTCTGTGATTTTTTAGATGTAATAGCTCTATTATGTGTTGCAACGTATGTTGTATTGTGATTATAATTAAGAAAATGGAAGTTACTTTTTAAAATTAAGTCATGACAACCCAAATCCTTAGGGCGCGTAATAAATCTACGTTGATTTCAGAAACAATCGTTGATGGATGGTTTATACTGGTTTTTAAAAGCCAATCCTTTTTTTCCTCAAATCTATATAATATATTTTTTTCAAATTGTTATAGTTTCGGAATGGTTGTCAATGACGCCAATTTGGTTCCACATTAAAAACATTATAAGTCTTCGTTTTGAGATGTTAGTACCGACTCAGAATTGCTAATTACGCTTGCAAGAACTAATTAAGACTCGATAAGTGATCACCAGTTATTAAATGTCATATCCATTTGGCGTTATTCACTATGTCTTAGATTTGTATTGCTTCACCTTTGAATACGTTCCTGAATTAACAGTTTTGAAAAAAAATGTTGTCTTAAGCAGTAAAACCCAAACCATTCTGAGTCCTATTCGGTTGCTCTAACAAGATTTGAAAAAAAAAGAACTACACTGAAAAGAAATCTTCAGATACCATATGTGTTGAATATGAACAGAATTTATTAATCAATAGCAAAGCATTACGAGATGAATCATTGAAATAGACATCATTGGAATATTCACATAGCCTCAGGAATATTTTATCACCAAATTAAAATATATGTGTTTTTGGTCTTTAGAGGTTTTAATTAAGAAAATATATATATTGAGCGACAAATGAATGTGACCATCTCTTGGCAGCACGGCTTTAGGCTTCTAATCATAATATAAATTATTATTTATACTTATCAGACAAAAACATAAGTACAACTATACCAACCACCTATACAGCACCCATTCGGGAAATTTATAATTACATGTGTAGGTATAGCTATATAGAATAATACACCATTAAATATATTTTTAAAAAAAACTGAAATGACGAAAAAAAACCCTTTAAAACACATTTTATAAAAGTACATTTACCTTAATATATAAATAGTCTAGACTGTCTAATTTGTGCTAATAACTTCATTATTACAGTAATATACATTCCATTATGTTTTAGGCAGAGAGATGAGCCGAATTGGAATGAAATAGCCTTTTCTCCCCTTTTTGGTCTTTCATGAATATACCGGTAATGAAGAAAAACGATCTTAAGTGATAACTGTTGGATAAAACAATTAACAAAATCAACACAAAAGATCAAGAATTCAAGTCTAAGCTGACGATTGCATTGCAAGGCATTTTCCCTACGATGTGTCTTTCTACAGTTTTACTTTGTTGTATGAATCCCAATGTGCTGATTCTGCTGCAACAATAGAATGCTCCCTCAACACTTTGGGTTTGAAGCGAATATTAGCTCGTAGAAGCTTTGATAATACTATAAGATTAACATATATTATACCCACAACCTAAGGTCATAAAGATATAATTTTGAGCCCTTATATATTCTTATAATGATATTCATGGCTCTTTCTGTGGTTGGCTCTGGCGTGTGTGTAGCCTTATTTGCTGCGCTTTAATAGGCTGTGTCTCATTATTGATGAATATCATCCTCAAAGATCAATTCTTACTTCTAATTTACGACCTTATCCCAAAGATCCAATCATTTTTCTGGTTAAAAGCTTCACTCTTACATTGAGTTAATACAAGATCAATGCAACACCCGAATAGTTTACTATATATCAACTTAAAACATTTTTCTTTTGGTTCATCTTTTTTAAAGAGCATTTTTCAGACTAATGACAATATTTGAAGACTTTGGTGGATTTCAGATCATATTCTACGTTATCAGACAAGGTCTGCTCAAACTGTTCCGTTAAATCTGACAGACAAAATCAAATAGCGTGCCCGGCTTTAGAGACTTATTCCTACAACCGAATTGATAAGCTCATTATAGGTCTACACGTTATCAAGTCATTAGTTTTGGTTTATCAATTTCGAAGAACCATATTCTCGACGAGCCGATTGCTTTAAAAATGATCCCCGGTGTGCCATACATCAAGGTAGGATTACGTGTGGAACCATTACGATATGCAAATGCTATTCCGTTTCATTCTTGTAACAGACAATGCACTATTTGTAAAGAACTAGAAATCCTGCCTGCTATTGTCTTTTGCGTATAAATCTTATATCGAGCGCTGTCGGCAAGCAATAAAGAGTGAATTCGCGATATGAAAACGATAATTTTGTAATGATTGGATTTAAATATTATTACTGGATTTTGTTGTGGTATGTTATTGGGGCTCGTTAAAGTATTTTCAATTTAATGTTAAGCTATGTATTTCAAATAGTGAATGTTTTCAAGCATGAAGATTGTTTTTCCCTTTTTGCATTGCACCTTCATGACATTGTTTGAATTATAAGAATTCAGTTCATTCCTGGTTCTATGTTAGTTACCGTATCAATAACAAGACTACCAGTTTGACAAATTTTATCAATTAAATTTTTATAATCAACGAATCTGAAAGGTAACTTTGTCCAGTTAAATTGAATTTATACTACCTTAATGTTGATGGCATATAAATAATCTATAGTTTTGTATGAATTTGTTTCATAAGACACATTAACAGCGCTTTCTTAAAATAGGCATTGCTTAATACCGTCCTCCAATCATGGAATTATTTACTAGCAGACATTTAGAGTTGCATCTTCCGTATTTTAACTACTGTCAAAAAGTTCAATATTTTAATCTATTTAACTTTCTATAAAACATTTGAACGTGAAGATATTGTTTTTACAATGAAAGTTTTGTCGAGATTATCGAATTTTCTTTGCCAAAAACCTGTTGTATGCCCATATATAGTCAAGATGTGCTTCTATATGGTCATGATGTGATGTCATCTTGACCATATTTAGGCATGTCACGTGTTTTTGTCAAACAAAATTTTATAGTCTGGACAAGGCTTAACAAAAGAATACATAATGTCATTCCTGTTATATTCTCTGCATAGACCGTTAAAGCTTCTGCAGTAAATTTTAAGATCTTTATAGTAAAAACATGTAAATCAACGAGCACTGAACTGTTTCGATCTGGGTCGCATTGGAATGTGATAACTTACTTGAATGAGTAATTCGATGTTTTATTTTTACCACAGACAAATTTATATCTTGAATAAAAATACACACTGATAATCTGAGCTTTAGATGAAACAAATTATTCAAAGGGGTTATACCTTTCTCCGACTAGTAAACCTTTGATTTTTTTTCTCTTATCAATAACAATTATTTCTAAGGGACCTTAATGAATGTTGAAATTTGATAATTTTTACCCTAAGGCCTTTTGTGCTGGATATATCCACAGTAATATAATTTTTATAGTAAATAAGAATCTTGTACTCTCCTGATAAATAAATACCATAATATTGATAAATTATTTTCAAAATCTTTTATATTATACATCACACCATATACAATGTATATTTACACAAAGCCATATTGTACCATCAGTCATTAAGTATTGTTGCCTTGTATGGTGACCCAGTATTTCACATTTAGTAACTGTATCACAGAAAGCATTTCAAATAATTACCCACAGGCGCCCCCCCCCCAAAAAAAAATTTTGCTTATGATCATATTGATATTTACATTATCAAACTCAAATGCTCTAAATGTACGGGGTCTGAGCTCTCTGACGATTTCCCCAAACTCTCCTAAATTTCCCTATTATCCTTGGCTAAGGCCTCGTGTAAAATATGTCCCCTCACCCCAAACATTTTCTCTCTGTACCTGCCCCTATATGATCAGCTTTAACCCTGTCGTCCAGTCATAATACAATTCTAGAGTCGACTGGCTCAACTTTGGTCCTCCACTTGCCTCTTCTCGTGAATCTCCACTGCTTCCTCGTTTTCATTGCTTTTTACAAGTTTTAATATTGATGCTCGAATGGTTTACAAATCAACGCAAAACCTAATTTTTTCCAGAAAGTCAGTCACTGCCACTGCTACTGTCGCTACCACGACCACTTCCACTGTCATTTCATCAGCAAGTAATGATGCTTTATAAGCAAAGGATTTACGAGGCATTGCCATGTCATTTTCGTTGTCACTGTTACTGTCTTCATTTTTATGTTGTCACTGCCGTCGTCATTGTCACCGTCGTTGTCGTTGTCATGGCCGTTGTCTTTATCGTTATAGTTTCCATTGTTATTTTCAGTGTCATACTGAAGCAGCTTAGCTTAAGTAGATGATTTGGCTTTTGTTAATTACGAGTTCTCGCAACGAATAAAGCTGCAGCATTGGTGATGATTAAATTTTTACAGTAGTAACTGGTGATCCTCGGACTCTATCAGCTATAGTTTGTGTATTAAGAAAAGGTTGAGATCATTTCTGCAGGTAATAAGAAGAGATGACGGAAAATAAAATAGAGAAGTCTGCACCATTTCTTTAAAGGTGTTAGCACACCACGAGCTTGGTCTGAATTTGATCAAGTCATATAAGCATATTCTATAATGCATTATACGTTACCATTCTGGCGTATAGTTGGCAGCAATACTGTAGTGAAAGTAGTAGCGTGATTGTTAAGATGCTTGTGTTCTTATCTCAGACTCATCGGTTCTGATTTATTCTTACTACTTGTAACGAGACATAGGTTAAGCATCACATTATTTCATTTATTCAAGATGGCCCTGAATATTTAGATATTATTATTATTATTTGACGCCTTTACTACACCTGTAAGATTAAGCATACATGAAAATGTCTTGGCAACTTTAATTCAACGGACTGTGACTGGCTTCAAGCTTGGTACATAAATATGTGTGGATAGGCATAAATACTGTAGGCCTAAACATAAGTTTCTCTTTGAGATATATAACTTCTCCAGGCTTCTTGGCAATAAATGTTTAAAATTCCAGGATTTGGCTCAGCCACCAATAGCTCTACCACTGCTGGAATTTGTTGGCGTATGAATCACACTAACTTAGGAGTCCGTACTGCATGAAGAGTTAAATCATTAGCAAACAAATAAAGGACATTTATAGCATGGGTTACAAAGGCGTCAGTAAACTTTTAAAGAAATACAGGAAGCAATGTTTCCTTAGGATACACTAGCAGAAATAGGCTTGGTGGTTGATGTATGTGGCAGTACAGAACAACAGATTGGATTACGTTGGAGAGAAGTCGAGCATCTGCCTTTGTATAACAAAAGCTGCAGTTCCGGTCTATGTATTTTATTTGTACCTTTCCTTTTGTTTACAAAGCGTTTGCTAGGGTCTTTTGGTCCAAAGTTTAAATGTTGCTGTCGTGTTTGTTGCAGTAGCAAGAAACCCCACTAACTATCTGGGGAAACTCTTCCTTAAGCAACAGAAAAGTTTAATTAGGCTCCAAAAAAGCGGGGTTTTTTTGGGTGGGTGGGGACATGTCTTATGTAGAAATCCATTCATGGACTCGCGCCATTTCGATTCTGGAATGAACTTGAAATGGTGTTCGACAGGCATTCACTTAACACAAGAAATTCAAACTCCATCAACGTTATTGTTCCCAAATCAAATATTGATAAACGAAACAGTCTTTTAGGATTGCTGTTGGAATCACTGTTTTTAAACACATTCAAATTCAATTAAAAGACACTATTTTTAAGCCTTGTTGAAAACAATTATTTTTTAATTGTTCTTCTAATCGTTGTTTTTTATATCTTGATGTTTGTTTTCTTTTGTCTTTTTAACTGTAGTTTGATTTTTTATATTCTTGTCCTTAAATTGCGATTTTAATCTGTTAAACAGGACCTTAGTGTAAAACAGTTTATCTTTAATTGTGTTATTCTGTATAAAGATGTTCTTAAATAAATAAAATATATACATAAATCAATTTATACACTAGGGAACAAGCTTAGAACATCTTAATGGAGAGAGGGAATGCAATCAAACACCTATTTGGAGTTTGGGAAACCGAAATGTGCCACACCGCTTGTCTGTCAAAGGTCAAGTGTGATGATCCTAACTTCGTGTTGCTTGTCGAGATAACTGAAAATCTACCGTTATATAGTATGTTTTACCCTCAAAATCAAATGATGAATAATTATGTATGTGTGAGTTGGGGTATTGTTATTTTAGGGTGTGTATTATATTATGGGGAGAGGTCATGGTGCTTATGACTTACTGTTTCGGCTTGTAAGCTAATACAAGTCAATCGCTATTGAATTTACCTATCTGCAACAATTTAATTTTACACACAGTTGGAACAGGTTTTGTCAATACCGTATAAATTACAGCAATTAATTGTTAATATAGCTGAAATACGGTAAAAATAACTGATTGCATTACACTTAACTTTTGGTATCTTTAGATATAATCATATTTATAAGAATATAGTTGGCAGAATTCATTCTTTAATCGGCTTGTTTTGGAACTGACGTTCACGTAAGCATGGACTGTTGTTCTATTACGTCTGAGCGTCGAATACTTGTTGGATTCCTAATGAAATCAAATGTGTTATTCGTCCATTGCAAGTACAAGAGTAATTGACTTGTAATGGTAAAACGAGAAGAGCCAACGTAAATACTCGTTTACTGCCTGCATATATGACGTACATTTTATGACCCGCAAGCAAGCAAAAGTTAAAATCCAACGTTGTAGCATCTCCATGTAGAGTATGTCATCACAACCTTTGGTGCAGCAACCAAAAATCCAAATTTTATTATATTTACATTGTATATATTATAATTTCGAATCACTAACAAGGTAACATTTCTGAGAACAGCAATTAGGCAATTCTTTCGTGATTTTCAATTCACCCTGAACTACCCTGACATTTACCAAATTCACCCTTTATGGCAAATGGCGCCAGTTAGGCTCAAATTAAAGTGTAGGTGCGTATTTTAAAATAGAAATTACACCGTCAAACTGTTAAGTTAAAAACGTAGAAAGTGAGCAAATGATGAATTTTAATTGTACATCGGTGAACAAGTTCCAGAGAATTTCAACTTCCTATGATAACGAACATCTAATTGCAGTATAGCCGTTTAAAATGGTTGAGTGATTGCATGACATGAACATCTTAAAATACCTGTTCGAGAATGATTTAAGACAACGGAACGCTTCACATTGCAAGCCATTTTAGAATTAATTTAGTGATACTTCTGTTTATCAGTAATTTGTTTAATATAGTGCTTTATAAATTTCTTATAGAATGTGTACATGAAACTATGTACAGATGATATCTAACATTGAGTTGCATCTTTTCAACCAATACGTATAGGTATAGGCCCGTCAATATTTACACTAAGTATGGCAAGCAAAGGTTAATCGATGGGAACATTCAATTTTTACGAGGTCTGGAATGAACCACATAAAAATAAACCACATTTTTCTTGATAAAGCACCCTGGCATTAAAAGGCGGGTACCTTAACCTTCAAATCACAGCTCATGAGCACTTAGATTCATTTATTAACTTAATATTTGATTGGTTGTGTAATGTACATCGTCTTTACCTTACCCATGTCTATTTCAATACAGTAATGTTCACAAAATAAATATTTATTTTTGAATCATACTTATTATTTATCTGATAACCAGCCGCACAATTTTCAAATCACCAACTATTTTTACACGATCATCATGATCATCATCATCAACAACAACAACAACAACCACAACAACAACAAGATAGTTATCAATATCATCATAATCATTATTATCATTATACTGTCAATATCATTATATTCATCATCATTATTATCATCTTTACCATAATCATCATCATCAACATCAAGTACTACCATATTTTATAAGAGATAGAAATATCATTCATCTGCATTGTCATATTAAATCATAGTTTTATCAGCATCAGTATTACCAAAAAACATCATCATAAAAAATTATTAGCAGAAAGGAAAAAACAGCAATCCTTGCAGCATCATCGCCACCACCATCAAACAGCACCATTTTACGTAGATCAGTATAACTTTATTTGTATCACACCTTCATCATCATCATCTCCATCTCTACCATCTGAATTCGTGTTCAACCCCACAGTTCAATTTTAACCTCTATAATGAGCATTAAAAAAACAAAAACAACATCCCCTCTATACGAGTCACCATTAACGTCAGGCAGTGTTCGGCATTATCACAGTCGCAAATAAGTCAAGGGGACCGCATGTTATTACATGCATCATCACATATCGCTACATCCAATCAACATTAGTATTTCAGTTTCAATCATCTTCATCACAGATTCCCACACATTATTCCGACACAATCTTCATTGTTCTCGTTTTTATTATTACTCTTACGAATTGTCTAGATGAGTGATAGATTATTTCAGCCTATCCCCATCTACCCGATCACGCCATCTATACACCATCCATCACAGAAGAGTCTTACGTTGTAAAAACAAAATATATCACACAAAATAATAAAAATACCATAAATTGACATTTCTTTAAGTGCGATGTATTTCTAAAATAACAAACATAAATCGAAACATAAACTACAAACTCTTCAACAGTGAATATTGATCCGGCCACCGTGTACACGACCAACTTACTGCATGGGCTTTACACGTTAACTTGATGTCTATGTTCATAAAGATATTGATTAGTCTAATAAATAAAGCTTAAGTTACCCTCGAACGTGTAGTATCAAGCTTCAAACGTGATATGGCATAGATAACAATATTACCATGATCATTAATTACATAGGCCTATCAATCGTACATAAATCCGTCTGCCAGGATTTAAGACTATATCAATCATAATCGTGAGTTTATTAGTTTTAATACATCATGATACCTTACGTTGAAACGCCTGTACACCGCCTTACCAAATATGTTGTTGTTTAGAAACAGCTTGACATTTTATTTTAATGTCGTATTTCATAATCGACCACTTACGGTAATAAGAATGCCACTCAAGTTCAAACGATATCCACATTCGTCTTCGTAATGTACAGTAGACAATTGAAATTATCTCCATTTCCATGCCAAAAGATTGTGCAATGTATCTCATATTACATAAAAATATTTGATGATTGCTCAAATATTATCAGAAAATGCGGTAATACATATTTTCCTTTGCTGAGATGTGGTGTAGAGTGTACGAGTGGGGTAGGCGCAGTATGACGGAGCCTAATCGTATCAGTTACTACAGAATGTTCAACGGACGAATAAACTCGATATTTTGTTATATAAAAATATGCATTGCCGTTTAAAGATGGTTTTTCAATAGAAGTAATGACGTGTAAAATCATGTGCTTGTTGACGTGACGTCACGATGTTCCAATAATTTAAAAATGGACACAGAGGAACAAAACATACAGGTATTATCGATGGACTAAGTCTAACAGTATCTCTCGGCGAACTCCTCTTCAGTCACTGACGTCACACAGAGAACATTCACATGTTCTAGCTGACCGAAATGTGTCCCTGTACACTTGGTTATCTACACATTGCAGAACAATATTTACCTGAAATTTAGAACAAACATTGTTTAGGATCAATGACTATAACCGCTTTTACACTATATACACACATACTTGTTCTATACACTTATATTAGATATAATAGATTACGACAGACATACGAATATAAATGAACATAAATGAGGTTATAGTTATAGTAACCCAGAATATTATAGCCAGTTACGTATGTGAGAGTTTGATGCATGCGCAGAACAATCGAGCTCAGACAATTCTCTTCTCTCCCATGCTAATTCTAGAATATAGGCACTCAAAATATACGGTTTCGGTAAAGGATGGTAATTAAATATCGTTTCTGTATTTTCTACTTAACGTTTTCTTCTGTTTGTCCACAATAAATAAAATACTCAATCTTTTGAGAGGATAATATACTCTTCTCTCATAGAACGTGTTTATTCGACATTCAGATTGTCCTCATCTATTATTAAGGAACCCAAGCAAAAATTCTTATCTTGTATGTCCTTTTTAAAACCTTTGTCGTTGTTCGTTGTTGCTCTTACCTACGTGCCATGTTTTGGCCACTGTTCCGGTTTTGTCTCCTTTTTTTGTCAAATAAAGTTATTATAACATATATATATATATATATATACACAGTAGAACCCCTCCTTTGGGACAACCCTATCCCTATTAAGGAGACGGGGACACTTTCTGAATGTGCCAAATGACCAAATAACCCCTATGAAGGGGATACTTATTTTTTTTCTATTGTATCACAACAAATACAACAGTCTCAAATTAAGAAAAATTCACTCAACTTTATATATTGACACACTTAGAGCAACTTATTAAGGAACTTTTATCACTTTTCTAATTATTATCACCTTTCTACTGCTGTTTGTCAAGGGCGAGCTTTTGTTAGACTACGTAATAATAATAATAATAATAATAATAATAATAATAATAATAATAATAATATTGTAACTGAAATTGCAAAAAGAATTTTAAACTAAGTAAAATAATCCGTCTTTGGTAGTAGTTTGGTGTGTTTAAGTACTAACATGGTTTGTTGTTTTGCTTTGTATCTGCTTAAGTGGTGTTCTGTTCTCTCCTCTCATTGATTTAATTGAAATTTGTATTTTGAGAATTTGTCCAATTTTTTCTATGTTTTTATTGCATGTCATCATGAAAACATGCCAAAAAATGCCCTATTAATGGGACAATTTAATGTTTTTGGTTATATATAAATCAAGATAGCCGTTAACACTGTAAAATTTCTTTATTCGTTTATTTACAAGACTACATTCGTTTAGAACTATGCTACACGATGTATTATTATGTCCTTTATTCGAACACTGTATTTACCTTTCTTTGATGATTTATATATATATATTATTTAACAGTGTTAACGGCTATCTTGATTTATATTATATGCAACTATTGGTTTCTAGCCGTACCTATAATTGTGTAACGGAGTGTATCTGGTGGTATTCGAATCTGTTCAACCATGAAGCCTCCGTGGTCTAATGGTTATGACGCTCGCCTTGACAGCGAGAGGTCGCAGGTTCGAGTCCCGCCAGAGGCATTTTATTGCACAATTTCTTTATTCGTTTATATACAGGACTACATTCGTTAAGAGCTATGCTACACGATGTATTATTATGTCCTTTTTTCGAACACTGTATTTACCTTTCTTTGATGATTTATATATATAAGAGACATATATATATGACTGTATCTGAATTTCACTTCTTTTTTTTTTACAAAGGCCTAATAATGGTCGGGCAATGCAATTTCTTCTGAAAGGATAGCCTATTAATAAACTATTTAAGATTTTTGTAGTAAGAAATATGCCTAATACTCATGAAATCATAGAGCTAATAGCAAGGAATGTGACATAATAAAACAAAATGAATACGCACATCATGAGTTTGTCCAATAGTACAACATGAACCGTAAGATGAAAACACTTGTAGTCCTCCGCTTCTCTGTAAAGTGTCTTGTGATGATAGGAATGAATAGGACATACAGTAACCCCGACATGCATTCATTTGGACGTATTCGACGTGACATCCAGGTATGCGGACCTCTTTTGTGTAACCTGAAAGAAAAAAACGAGATGTGAATATTTAGTGGAGCTGTAGCTCGGTCTTCAAACTGTTTACCATCCTGTTCCAAAGCTCTGGATTGAAATTTCATAAACATTTTTCTCACGGTGTCAATCCACACAATGTGAGGGTTCAGTTAGTAGAACCAAGCCGTCTCGGATAAGGACCAGTGTACATATCTGGCTCGTGTGCACTTTATTTAACCCCTTGCATCTTAGGAAGACTAAGGGGTTACCCCGATGCAATGGTTTATTTCAACCCCTGTCGTTATGGATTATGTGAATATGTACAGTATCTATTATAAGCGCCTCTTTACGGAAGCTATGTGCTCACGGACCACGCCCGTGCGCAATTCAGTGACGCTGCCAGTTAGGGGTTATTCTCCTACCTTTACCTTTGAGATACTTCAACGTAGTTAAATCCTGTGATTTGTGAGTTTATAATAGACCTAAAATTACCATTAAAACGTCAATAGAATTGACAAGACTGTCTGGGATAGCTCTCGTTAATACACTGCTCAACAGGGAACACTAAGAAGAAGTCATCTGGTCAGCACTGGTGTGAGTAAACAAAGTAGACATGGGCCTACTTGATGTTGAATAATACAAGATACAAGATGAACTTGAACAAACATTTTGCTAGAAAATGATGAAATAAGAACAAACCTTTTGCAAGAAATTATTACGACGATTATTTTAATTAATATTGCTTGAATTTTGTTTTATTTTTATCATAAAATATTCAAAACAAATGTGCATTCAATTCTTCATATTCGTATTCATGTATGTAAAATGTTAGTGCTTTTTGTTGGACAAATGAAATTCGTCGTTAGATTCTTTACTATTAAATAGTGTCTTTACTGCAATGTTGTTACTGTGTCCTTAAACACCCTGTTCTTTAACGAATAAGGTCTCAACTTACGATATAACCTATCAGATATAGGCCTACATTTGTGCTGTTTTCAGCCTCCTGCCAGTGTGAATGTGAAGACTGATCGATCGCCAGAATTGTTGATAACCTGTCTCGACATTCACGTATCAAAAATATCTGATATCTGACGTTTCGAATCTGACTGACTCTTCAAAATAGAGACCACTTAGTGTGAATCAAAAGTCAGGCCGCTCTTTTCTCTGTCTTCATAGGTCAAAACTTGTGAAAATATCGTCTACCATGCTAATATCAACTGCGCCTGATACGTCAGTATGAAACTGAGAATTGGCCTACATCATCATTATACGAACCTACGGTACTATATATAGTAAATAAAGAGGAGACGATGAATTGTAAAGGAGTTGATAGATCGGACATACTATGCTGAGTGTAGGAAGGAAAGCTTGGGGCTAGTCGTTTGCAGCCCGTTAGATAGAGCTGTCTAACTGAAATTGTTCTCAAAAAAATATTAGACCTAATTTCATGCTTTAGCTAACTTAAATTGTCTATTAAAGTCTAGTTAAATGGCGTTCTGCAAAAATAACAATGTACAACATTGTTTCTTTACCATTAGAAGCATTAGGCCTATGGTAAAATGTGGTAGCATATCTGACTCTGTCATGAGTGCATGCATAGTTTTAGCGTACAGTGCACCATAAGGTTCAGTGATACGCGCTATATAATAGCCAGTCAATGTCTGATGTTTCTATTTTCAATGGCCATTGATTGATTAACACAAGCTTTTAATTAATTATGTCATAAAACCGCTTTAAGGTTGATGATGATGATGATGGTAATAATACTATTGATATTAAAATTAATAGTAAGAGTAACAGTGGGACTAATACTTTAAATTGTGATGGTAATGGTGATAGTGATGATGGGGCCAGGATTTGCCCGACGGTGGGGGGGGGGATGTCCCGACGAAAGCAAAGTGGGCGTGGTCGGGCGTCGCTCAAAATGTCTCGCAAGTTGTCCAGGGGCGAAGTCCCCGAAAAATATGACTTTAGGGATTTGAAAGGCTAAAATAGATTTTATAGATAGATAAAGTCTACTAATATGTAGAAAATAAATAAAAAAGTTATTTTTTTCTTCTCGACGAATGGTGATGATGGTGTAGTAAGAGTGATTGTAATGTTTGTGATGGTGTAATGATGGTGATGGGGTGATGGTGATTATTGTCAAGTTAATTGTGATAATGATGATGGTTTCATTTCCGTTTCATTTCCTTTATTCGTCTTGAAAAAAACCCATTAACAACAAACAAGATCAACCGAGATAAGACTCCCAACAGCGAACTGAATAAAACTATAAAAAGGGTCTCCTCATAAAACACATAAAATACAAACAAGCAAAGAAAACAAAAGGGCACACAATCATGATAATAACAATAATAATAATAATAATGATGATGATGATAATAATAATAATAATAATAATAATAATAATATTAATAACATTGCATGAATATTAAAAACACACTAAATGCAAACATTATAAAATTGTAGTTACATTATTTCATTAACATTTTTTTAAATAGGTAATGGTGGGGTAATAGGTGATGATGATGACGGTGTGAAGATGATAATGAATGTGATAGCAATGGTGATGATGGTAGTGATGTTGATGGCTATAGTGTTGATGGTTGAGGTGATGGCAATGGTGAAGTTGATAGTGATTAGTAATATTATTAATTAAGCACTGTCGTAGAAATTTAAAGATGATAGGCTACGCTCAATATGGTATTTACGTCATGTTTTGTTTTAATCAGCCTACCACAATATTCACTATTTTACATATAATTTGGGCCTATATATTAATTATTTATTATTATAATTAAGTATATATTTAAATAAGTTAAATAGATCTATTGCAATTAATAAAATTTCGATAGCCAATCAATATACAATATATACCTATCACTGTGTGAAATCATTATATTTTACAAGCGGTCCAGTTGTGCCTCTTCATTTAATAATAGGAAATCAAATGTTAATAATTATATATACTTTTTTAATTATGTTTTATCCGAAATCTCTATATGTTAATATTTTATTTATTTTGAACGGATATCGTCTATATGATGAAATAGAAACAAAAAAATTAGGTCGGTTTGTGTGTAATCAAAGAGATTTGGCAAATTAAAAAAAAAGATGACGTCAAAAGGTGTTCTCTTTGCGCTACCTATTTCCAATATTGCTAATGGAAAATGTAAGTGTACCGACTGCTCCCACTAACTATTGTCACCTCAATCTAACTACGTTAAAACTGAGAATGATATTCACTCACCGACAACGTGACAACCAGGCTGTTCCCAGTAATTTCCATTGACTAGCGTTATGGCTGCGACAAGAACAAACGTCTTCAGTAGTAAGCACATCTTTTGATTTACCAGTATTGTCAGTGAAGACAACCTAAAACGAGAATGGTAAATTTACAGACTATTTGCTTCAAACCTTTTCCACATTTTTCAAACATCAACTCAGAACCTCTTCTGTTAAGACATTTGATGATTATACATTTGACTCGTGTTATATAATTAGTACGTTGCTTTACCTCTGTGGTTCACTCATTTGCCTAGAGGAGTAGAGAGGATGTCAACTCCTCGAGAATGTCAATTCAGATAACTTAAGTCGCTCATTAATACTAATGTTTTTTAATAGTATGGAATAACACTTTGATCTAAATATGGTAGTATTTAATACTTATACTTACATAATATATTGCGTGTGCTTCAATAAAAAAAGAAAAAAATCCTTAGCAATTCAAGTCCTTTCCCTGAAATAAGAATAAATATATTTAATTCTCGAAGCACAATATTTGATAAAACGGTTTTCTTTTGTGTAAAATTTCCGACACTTTAGGCAGTAATAAGGTTGATAGATTAGAAGTCAGGTAGGTCGATTGAAAAAGCATCCTATCTTATATGACATCAGCTGGTCATCCTCACCTCACAAAAGTTATTACACTATAAGAGAGTTTAGTAATGTGTACATGAAGATTTATCTATTTTCAGTGATCTACCAAACATGAATTCAGGTCGTTCGCTGAGTATTTATAGAACTGATTAAAAATCGAGTAACAAAACATCAGAATTTGTAACCGTTGGCACGATTTCTTAAGAATAAACACCCGCATTCTAATCAAATAAAGTTCTTCGCTGGAAAATGATGTTTAGAATTAATATACGATGTCGCCTACAAGTCCGAGGCACTGTCCACATTACCACGTTCTATGACGTCAGGTCTTCGGTTTGGCCATTTATGGGTGTGATATGACATCATCATGCCCATTTATTGGTGTGATATGACATCATCATGCCCATTTATGAGTGTGATATGACATCATCATGCCCATTTATGGGTGTGATATGACATCACTATGCCCATTTATGGGTGTGATATGACATCACTATGCCCATTTATGGGTGTGATATGACATCATCATGCCCATTTATGGGTGTGATATGACATCACTATGCCCATTTATGAGTGTGATATGACATCATCATGCCCATTTATGGGTGTGATATGACATCACTATGCCCATTTATGGGTGTGATATGACATCACTATGCCCATTTATGGGTGTGATATGACATCATCATGCCCATTTATGGGTGTGATATGACATCACTATGCCCATTTATGGGTGTGATATGACATCATCATGCCCATATTTATCACATAAAGAGTGATAGTGTCGACAGAGCTTAAGAAACCAACAAACATCTTTTTTAATAAACATTTATAAAACTAGCCTAGAGTTGACTTTAAAACATGCATGTAATTTGTATTCAACTGTGTATGAATTTAACAAGTATGGCCTAATGAGAGCTACGAAATACACCTATATTAGAATAATATTATAATATAAATCCATGGACCTTTTCGCTAAGGCCCCACCCCTTGGATATTGTTGCTAAGGTTCAACAAAAAATATAGCGTAAACGTACGTAGGCTATGTTCTCTCACGGCTGCTAGCAGGATCCGGATCCTGCTAACCGTTAGCTGCCGTGCGTCCGTACGAGAAAATCCCGATCCGGATACCTAAAATATGATGATCGAATCACTGGCCAATAAGAAACTAGAAATTGTAAACGCGTACGTGTGCTTGGTTGATGATAAAAACGCGCTCAACTTGCTAACCGATAGCGCTTGCTAACCGTTAGCGGTATCCGGATACTGCTAACGGTTAGCGCTAAGCGATCGGGCGTTCTCACGCAGGTGCTAACGATTAGCGCTAACGGTTAGCTCCCGATCCGGATACTATGGCTCTCGTGAGAACCAGGCTGTAAACACGTACTTGAATTTGTGGGTCACGTGTGTTCGTGGGACAAGCGCGTATTCTTTGCAATATTCTGATTGGTCAGTTGTTAAGTTTAATCGACACTCCGGAATGGTCTGTTGTATTGACAAAATCCCCAGCGGGTGGACATGATCGAAACGACGACTACTATAATGATGAAACATGATGACCATGAAAATAAAGATAATGATAATAAGAATGATGATAATGATGCGAATTACCAAATACCAAATAGTCAATCGGTGTTTTAATGGAAAAATTACTTGGTGTATAATTAAAATTACTTGGTGTATATAAGGCTATATATACTTATATATAACATTATATAAGACACACCAGATATGGGAACGTATATTATTTGCATCGGCAGAACTGCATCTCCTGAATTGATCAAGTTGTCAAATTCACTATAACCTGTCAAGGTGATAGTGAATACATGTTATTGAACTTTTAAAATTGTATTACTGGGCCATTTGCATCACGTACGAAAATTTGCACATTATTTTTATATATCTATTATTATTGATTATTTTTATTATATATATGCCATTTGTATTTCGAAAAATTGGCACATTACTATATTATATTATATATAATTGGCACATTATTATTATATATATACATATGTATAAAACATTTAATACGCATATATACATGTGTTAAAAGGCAAAATACTGAAAAAATAAAACAAACAAAGCTAGGGGAAACGGCTAGATCTCAGTAGGAATATAAAATTCAAAAAGCCAAAAAGTAAACGTAAGTCAACAGTCAGAAATGGAACAAGAGCCTTCAGAAATTAATATGTATATCACTGTTATTATTATTATTATTATTATTTATCTATTTGTGTAGATATATTTATATTATATATGCCTATAACGTTACAAAGTTGTAATTGTACAGTGTATTGTAGCTCCGCAGATCAAATTCACATTATCACAGTTAACAATTTTGCTTATTCTAATTCAAACTCTAAAAGAAAGTCACCACTACGGTAAATTCTCAGTAAATTTAACGGCATAAATATATCGTTATCACTGCTAAATTCTGTCCAATGCAAAGGTCACATTTAATGATCAGACATAAACCATTGTAGCAGATCCTAAATTCATATTTGTACCAACACACAGTCAACATTATAAATCTGCTATAAATGATAAGGGGTGGGGTACAGTAAATTTACCGATATACAATTTACTGGTATGCAATTTACTATACGAGTGTTCTATTAAAGCACTCGGGATTACTGTTGTTTATTATGCTCCGTACTTGTACATTTTCTAAATACTACCGTGATGATAGAATAAAAGATTATATATATTATTAAATAATTTTTCTTTAATACTATGTTTTAAAATATTTTCTTGGTAGAATATCTCTAGATGGGCCTAAATAGATCAGAAATTATGTTGTTCAACTGCTACTCAACCAAAGACCATTGAAATCAATTGCGAATTTTTAAGATTGCAACCGAATGTCCTGTCATCCAACTATAATCCACTGGCTCCGCTGGATTTGACCAATCGAATCGCAGTTTCCGTCTAAATAGCACAACAAGCACTGATTACTAGTCAATCAAGTTCAAACTATCAATGTAGAAAGAAAACCTTTAAAGGGCTCCTATGCACGGAAACAAATATAAAACTATGTTGCTCTATTCTGTTAGTTTATACAGCAAAGCGCCATAAGCGACGGATACCGGCGCTATACAAATTTCCATTATTATGTATCTATGTATCTAGATTTCGTCCACGCAGTGGACTTTATATGAAGTTCCAAAGCAGAATCATGGCTACACTTGTTAGTCATGATTATATTATGTAATAAGCCGATAAAAAAACATGCACCATGTACAAGGCCTAATATAACATAATTTGGACATTTTATATTAAAATTAAATAAAATAACATATCATAATGTTAGTATTTTTTTTTTAAATGACTGTAATACCTTGGGATATCTATTAAGCAAATGTCATGTTGTCTTACAACTAAATATGCTAGCAAATTAGTTACGGTCGGAGCTTCAACATGAATTAAACTTAGTATTCCTGAGCTGCATTTTTATTATCTTGTTTTTTTTCTTTCTTTATTCTCTTCTTAAATAATACTTGATATTTTTGGGTTTTGTTATAATCACTTGATGTGAATTCTGTAACAAGGTATGATAATTAGTATGGTGACTTATATGCAAATATTACAATTAGGATGAAAATGAGGGGTCAAATGTTGAGCTCTTTAATTTGTAATTAAGAACACGCACAGTACTAATTTATTATATTTGATTGTGTAAAGTAGTAAGATACTGTACATTGATAGCGTCGAAAGCCAACCATCAAATAAGGAATCATAAAACACAACCATTTACAGTATGAGAGGGAAAAATCGCATTAACATGTTTTAATTATTAATGAGTATGACTCGTAGTATTTTAATATTGGAAATATATTAATACTCATTTCTGTAAGACAAATATTTGAACAAGATTATGAAAATAATCCAATTTTCAGAGACCTTTACAGCTAAATATTATATGTAATAGACCTATATTATACTATAATATAATTATGTCATTTATCAATCGATACTTGTGCTCTCGGACTGTCGTTCTCTTGACTGAGTGTTCAATTTATTGTATGATGATATGGGAATATTTTAAGTTAAACGTATGTGGTTTATGCTGAATATTCATATAGGCCTGGCTGTTACTAGTAATACCCTTCAGGGAATTCAGGTGGCTGCATATTGTTTAAGTTTCTCACTGTTTCTAATGACATGGGTAATAACATGAAGGCTTTGAGATGTTCAGAGGGGAAAAAACCAATACAAATAAGCCTATTTAAAAAATATATATTTAAATCATAAAGTGTTATATCGTTATTTTGCCGTAAAATATATATATACTGTATATAAATATACTGTATATAAATATATATATATATATATATAAGCCTATAATATATTTATGTTTACTTATTTTATCTATATTTACGAATATGTATATATATACATGTATATATACTGTCTCTTATACACATCTAGATGTGTATAAGAGACAGGTTTTATGTTGCAGTACCTTTTGTTTGTACAGTTGTATATTTTTAGCCATCAGTACTCAAGCCAACGATAATGAAAAAAAAATCACCTTGAGCTCAACATTATAGTGACTGACCGGGAGGCAGTGTGTGGCATGAAGTGTTCATGACATATAACCAGTGCAATGTACATGCTCACTGTAATGCAGTACTTACCACACAGTCGATAAACTGTTTAAAAGTCTACTGAATCCCACTTGGTAACTTTATATAAAACCTATTATTAATATTAATACTATTAAAATTTATGTTAATAATAATATTTTTATATTATAATAAATAATAATCAGTGTTTTGTATAGTCTTTATTATTGCTAGTATTATTATCATTATTTATTATGGTCTGCTGTTATTATTATATGTTTTTAAATTCTTATTATTATCATTATAATCATCATCATTAGGTTTTCTAAATGTGTTTTATTGAGGAATTACAGTAATGACTGATTTATAGCCTAAGTGTATTTTTGACTTGACTATTTGTAACTAATCAGACGTCAAAAAGAAATGCCATGAGTCCGACCTATTCAAAAGGGATCAACTACGGTACAATTTTTGAACATCCCGTGTCACGGATAGGCCTATCTTTTCGAGGTGTCAATTGATATTAAAAACAAGGTAGGCTAACCGGAATTTTGTAGGTCCATAAACGTTAACATGGCCTGTACATTATGTAATATAAAATACTCCATGCAAGCTTATACTGATAGGAATCTACGTGGGTTAAACGTTCGATATTATGACTTGTGTAAATAGGCCTATACTTTTCATCTGTTTTTATCGATATTTAGATACATAGGTCAATAACTTACTGAAATTCAACGAAATTCGTCTGTTCAAAATGAAATGCATTAATGGCAGTATAACTTACTCAGACCAGCAGCTATGTACAAACGTGATTCGGCGTCAATTGCAGTCCTGCGTTGCGTTCTTAACAACCTATCCTCTTACGCCTTTTGTTTTCTTTCACCAAGTTGAGTCCACTGTGAACATAGGAGCTTCGATAATACGCCTTCACAGAATTTTAACGAGATGCTTAGAACTCATCTCATCACGGATATGTATTTATTACGCCCTCTACGACAAGAAGAACGTTACTCTGCCGTGAATGTGAACAAAATCTCAAGAAAGCTACTGTAACAATACAATTAATTTACTTGCGGAAATACACCATTATTGTATCAATTTACTACTGATTTTTCCCTGACCAATAGAAGGTGCGTGGTACTCAATAAGGACAAACATGAATGAGTAAACACTAGATTAATCATTAACATGCTAAAGCCTCCCACGTACGGACGGATCAGACCCGAAAGATCATCCGATAAGCGCTAAATAATGCCTTCGATTATTTCAGAAAGTGGGACTAAGTGAATTTCAAATTAAATATCAAGGATAAAAAAATACTTAAGCAAGACTATGAAGCACACTTATGGTGTTTCGTTAGCCTTTGTCGACGGGAGTGGAAGTGAATTAGGCAATTAGACACTAATTACTGACGTGCTGTAACATTTGAAACGTAACTCGGTAAACCCTTTTCAATACTGAGTATTAATACCGGTAGCTAATATTATCGTTGATGCACTTAAATACAGCTGAAGATTTGCTAAATGTATTCTTATTGCCTGATTTTTTTTTTTTTTATCAACTAATGTTCCTGCTATCCTATCGGTTGCGACAGTTAACTTAAATTTGAGTAATAACACATTATTATGCGAGTGTGTAACCGCAAGTTTGATATGCTTTCAAAGAACCACATAATTTAGGCTAAACGAAATTTGACTAAAAGACTGATGGTTCCTGTGTTAAGGAGTGTGTTAAAAGGTGCTTTAATATCAAATCCCACCCCCAGCTCCGCCAACATGACGATTCGTTGACGTACTTTAGTACGCATCTGTATTGAGTCATGCCTATGTGAACATCAATATCAATCCTACGTTATGATCAAATATTAATCTGACATTTGGCATCTTTTTTGAAATAATCCTTGGTAATGTTTCATATTGGAAGATGAAGGGAGATTCTGAATTGACATTCTGCGTTGCCCTTGTCAACAACCCATCTGCTGCCATCAACGTAAAATTATAATAGTCTCAGGCGAATCTGGAGGAATTTTAAATTAAACAAATTTTATTGAAAATACATAAACATGATTTTTAAAATGGAAGTGAACATGAAGATTTTAATTGTATACCATTTGGGTTAAGTTTAATACAAGTTAGTTTATATTTAAATGATGTGGATGTGGACTAATAATTAACAAGTAAAGAAAGGAGAAATAAGAACGTATAATATAGGTGTTGGTTCAAGAGCAGTGGTTGTACCTGCTGCTGTGGAGGGAGAGTAAAACATATGATAATAAATTATACATAAGTCAACCAATAGCCCCTGAAACAACATAAGACAATATAAAAACATTATATTTTAGTACAGTATGTGTTTATTAATTTGAATTCGATATTACATAAATCAGTAATATCTGTATTAGGTCTGATACATTGCGACATACCTAAAAGAAAAAGAACTAGGTTTCTATACCGAAAGAAAGCATGTTAGCCTATGACAAATGTTGAGATGTTGTGGCTTAGTTTTTGCAGCAATACAAACTGTTCCATCAAGTGCAGTTAGACAAGCAAGGCTTTAGTACTATATTTAGAACATTTGTATAATCTTGATTGAAAATGGGATCAAACTGTTGATATTCTCATTCTGATAACGCGTTTTTGTGAGAAATTAACCCAGAACACTATCTATAATTAAAATATATTCTCATTTTGCTATCTAAGAATTCTGTTTTTAACCAATCATTGAACAATAGCGGATGCCTCAAAAACAGATTTGTAATTTATTTCGCTCATTTAGAGAAGTTTGAATTGTTCAAATTGATTACCAACCCATTTAATGGACTATTTAGAAGAATAGATCCATGATAGCTAGGAAGGAGGAGCCAGGTCCACAAGTCTTACAACTGGCGTCACAGTCCATATGACACCATTTCCCATCGTGTGTCATTGTGAACAGGATAAAAATAATATGACATATTATGATAGTTTTGAAACCAGGATAGATGAATCTGCACCGATCGATATAATTATACAGAAATTATATCTTTAATATAGAGGGCCTGACCGGATCTACATTGATATCTTTGGTATAGCCATTGCTTTCAATTTGCGACGGTCATACGTAGGCAGGTTGTAAGGTTTTGTACTCTTTTTTCTCAACTGCAGCCATTCGTTGCGTGTGCGTTGCATTTGTTACCAGAATAGTTGGTGGATATATGTGTAGGTTAGGAAAACAAATAGCAAGCTAATAAATTTATGCCTACATAATTATCAAAATCTGTTTGTTGTACATTGCGCTAACATAT
>NW_022712275.1:888957-912156 GCF_011630105.1 Anneissia japonica
TATATATACACAATAAAATACAATTATCTGAATTAAAGGAACATACATATTCAAAAGATTATTATTATATATAACATCTTTATACATGCTATAAGCACAATCAACAGTAAATGTTATAATAAATAGCATTAAGCCATTGGAAACAAAAAGGGTAGATCAAAACACGGGTGGATAAATCGAAATTGGTAGGCGTCCACAAGCAACTAGTGTCAAATGTAAGGCATAAATAAAAAATTTCAAAACGATAATGAGATAAAAAAAAATAGGGTAGTAGGCCTATATTACTTAAATTTTATATAGCTAAAAGAGTGGAATAAAATGATTACCTTAAAATTACAATTAATTAATTTGTCAAGCACAATTGCAAATTATAAAAAAAAAATAATTAAAAATAATAAGTTAGAGAAAAACGTCCTTACATAGAAGTCATTGGCTCTATAAGGTTATGGATGATCAACAATATGTTGAATACTTTATAAATATTGCACTTTTAGTTTTGATGCCAGAAGAATTCTACATAGTTTCTTTTCTAGGCATATAACTAAAGTTCCTTTTTAATACTCTCTCTTTACGAGCATCTAACCACAAGGCATTTCTTGATCTCATTTTTCTAAAGTGATTGTTTTAAATTTAAAGATGCAAGATTATTTATAATTTTGTAACACTGTAATTGTCTTGTTATGATTTCAGTTTAATTGTGGAAGAGCAAGTGAGATCGACTCGTAAAGCCTTATTCATGTCATGATTTATGCCGCTAAGTTTTGTAATAACCGGTTTATTTCTACGAGTCTGACGTATCACAGCGCCCCCAAATACCATTTTAATATTTGTGTTGTGTAATCAGATACTTTAATAATAAGACATAATGTATGACTACGCATGAGTTTGACTAACGCGAATATTATAACCTTGATAGTATTTTATTTTTGACATGCTTAAAGTGTTCGTTCCACAGTAAATATTCATTGATCATAACTCCTACCGTATATCTTGACAGTAAATTTCTATTAAGAGGAGTACCGTTGATATTTAAATAATCTAACACCATCATCTTAAACTTTTGACTCAGATTTCAAGTAAGGTAGTGTCAGTAGCCTTACATTTAGTTTTCTTAATGTTGAAGATTATTTTTTTTAACAAAGCAATTATTAACTCAAGGCAGATCATCATTTATTTTGGCAGTAAGATCATTTATAATAAAATTTTAATTATTTGGTACTTTATTTAGCGACGTTTCGCTTCCTAACATTTATCATTTGCATTCTTCGAGCAAGCTACAGAGTAATCGTATGATATACGACACGATAAAACTTTATTGTCACAACAATATAAAATACAGCTATAAGATATGGTTCCTTTAAATACACTCATAAGATGACAAAATGCATGGGTGTCATGAGCCTTGGCTAGAAGATTACTGAACCCAAGAAATAAAGTGTGGAAAAGTGCTACAAGTTTCGTTTCACCACTAAATAAGTATAGTTGCATACAAATATTATATACGTTACCGTATATTTACTTTTATGTACTGTATATACATATCCAGCACTGTTATCAACAATTATTCAATCTATTATACACATACATTCTATTGCTACATCGAGCTAGCCGGTGAGTTGTCTGCGTACATTCACTTGTGAAAGTAGCCCTGTCCCGAACTCAGTTGATGATTCCCCTATCTCTAATTCTTTATCTAGAATTCTCAGAGTATTTTTCTCTTCTTCTACCTAGTCACCCAACATTTTCAATAATTTCAAAGAAAGTGATTAACCTACATTGATTACATTATAATGTGATATGTTTAACACAGATGGGCCTAGTAATGGCAAATTACAATGCAAGTTGTGTTACGAATATCTTGTTACCAATGTGTAAATTTGAGTTATCCGGTAAAATATATATTTTGATAAGTTTTTTTAAATGTTTAAGGTAATCTAGTAGCGTAGACATTGACATCCGTAAGAACCATGACGTCCATTGTATATGATATTCAATACAATAATATAAACTATAACAAATTCCATAATCTAGAGATATATTAGCAAATCCGTTCAGAGCCCTTAAGACATTATAATATTTATAAATTTTAATTTATAAACGTAAATGAAAAACATACAGGATTCACTGAAATATGGCTCTCCACTTTTCAACGTGAAACCTTTAACACACTATTAACTCAATAACCCATAACCTTCACAGTTATGCAATATAAAAAACACACATTTGTTAATATATCAGTAAATTCATATGCACGTTTGTTAAAATCACAATAAAAAACAGACTGACATTAGTATTTTAGTCCATCTTCATTGTATAATGTAAAACTTGAGGCTTATACTAATTTTACTTCGCATAATTTTGTTGGCCGATACGTGTAGGATGTACAGTGACGTATTACAGCTATGATCGCTCACTAAAGCCAGGGCCCAGAAATTAAGGGGAATAATCAGCAAGTTTTCATTTCGCCCTTAATATGTCGAGCGGTGCTTTTTAAGGAGCAGAACATGTCAAAACATCAAAATAAGTCCTTAAAACGTCCAAAACGTCGAAGCGGAAGACTTGACTCGCAGTGGCGTAACTATGTTGTCAGGGGCCCTGGTTCGAGAGTACCGTCGGGGCCCTCGGCGCATATCAATTAGCAATTACTACTCTTTTACTGAAGTAATCCATACTATATCCCCCGCCAGACATCATTCCCATGAAATCGAGTATTGTAAAATTTATTATTTTTCAATTATGTTAAAATTAAAAGTACTAATATTGTAACTATGATCATTTAAAGAGAAAGAAACCTAAAGAGGCCATAATTATATTTAGCGTTGATAAAAACCGGCACTGGATATCCGCATAGTTTGTTTCCATTTCCTGTCAATAGAGTAGCCCCCTCAGTGAAAAACACTGCTCTTCCAAGGGGCTCCACAATACAATAAAATCTACAGAATAAACTAAACTACAGTAAATCTTAATCTATTATCTTTCGAATTTGGAGTAAAGGACAGTCTGGTACGATTTTCTCTTGTCGAATTAATTTGGCTTGAGACATTAACAAATTGATCTTCTCGCTATGGAGATCATATGTACTATCAATTGAATTGCATTACGTTTTAAAATAAATATTAAGCCTCGTGTAATGTGTTTGCTTTTGGTAGGTCTATACCGATTACTTTGTAAGAGGTTTTAATTATTTAAAGTAGTCAAATATTGGCAGACAGACGAAAGATCGAAAAAGTGAAAGCTATACTATGGAGCACTACAAACCAGGGGTTTAGCTTTTTAATGGTGAACGGGGGAGACAGGTGAGCGTTGTTTGAATGAGGTTGATTTTACAGTTGTCCTACCCGAAGAATGTTTTTTTTATTTAGATAAAAAAATAAAATAATTATAGGACGATGAGGTGATGATGACGACGACAATGATGAAGATGGAATCAATGAGTGATTGAGCCATTATCATACCATAGCTGCTGGCTTGAAATTTCATAACCATCTCAGCTCCAACTTGGTTGGGGCAATTTGAAAATTAGAACTGCAATAAAGAAAAATAACTGACACTATCGTGTAATCTAAATTCAAGCAGACTTTTACACATAAAACTGAAATTTTCATTGTGAATTACTGGAGAAAGTATAACATTTCAAAAAAAGAGCTTGAGATAGGGCCTGAAAGCGTAAGTCTCACGCCATAAGTAAACTATTGATAACGCTGGCTAAAGTGAAGCGAGTCCAAGCTAGAATTAATGAGATCCAAAGTGCCCCTGTCCTGTCCTGGTACAGGGACAAGCGCCCCAGCAATCATCAGCGGTAGACTTTACATTAGAGGAAATAGAAAGGACAAGCGATATTTGTTGGTAACTTATATTGGTGGTCAGGCTTTCATGAATGCATAGATGACGATCTGTTTCACTGTGGATTTCCATCCACAACAATGACATCGGCGTTTGAGTGACAATACTGGGCATTGGGGCCTTGGCATGTATAATTGATTATTTTTTTTTAAATAAGGGGACGGGGCCCTTATAGATCGGGGGCCCCTGGAGCTTGGGGGCCCAGGTTCGACGAACCTGCTGAACCTGCGGTAGTTACGCCACTGCTGACCCGTACACCATTGGACTCTCTACCCGGACCAGATTCATGTGGCAGTAGGGTCCGAAAATGCCTTAGCCTCGTTACGTCGATGTGTGTTAGTAACTAATAATCTTAAGTTGCATTATACTATCTCTTATCCACGCCGTTACATAATTCTTTTAACAATACTGCCAAGGACGGTGATCTTTATAGCATTATTGCGCAAATTGAAATGTTTTGACCTCAAATAAACCGGTGCTATTAGAACTATTATCACCGGTAATGTGATGTGCAATTGACGTGATGGATTTGGGGTAATTTCATCGATAATTATTCATCTAATGATCGGCACCCACGTTTATTAATGTTTATAGCAACAGTAATGGTATGACTGTTCACATGTAGCTAATGAAGTAATTGAAAAGGAGTTGCTGAAATAATAAACACAATATTAGAATTAACTGTAAAAGTCCATGAATTCCATGAAAATTATACAAAATGAAAATTATACAAAATGAAATTATACAAAATGAGGGAAGGTAAAGATGTTATTATGTTTACTATCTTCTGGTCTCTTACTTCATCTTACGAATTTCCTTGCCTAGCCAGTTGGGGAGATTCCAGTGGAGTGGGAGCCTTGCATAGTCAGTTGGGGGATTCCAGTGGAGTCTGGGAGAGGGCATACCCCTACAAAAATATGAGTTGCCCATTTCAGATCTCAGTGGGTTAATTCACAGAAATATAATCATACACTTTAAAAGTATTTTCGTGTAAAGCAATGTTTGATTTTAAAGTCGGTCAAAAAAGATCAACAATCTACATATCACACTCTGGTTAAAACTTACATGAACCTCACTGACGCATTGTTTTTGTCAGTTCCACCTGGGCTTTTCCCTTAACGCCACCGGGGTCCTTAGGCTGCACCAGGCCCTAGCCTTAGTGGGTCAGTTGTTAGTGGGTAAAACTATTGCTACCCCAACCCTGCAAATATATCGAATCTGCATCACTTTGCATTCTCATCCTCTTAAATGTTTTCTAATGCCTTATTTCGTTTTCCGTAATCTTAATCTCATGTAACTTTCTGCTCTCTGTATTTGTTGAAACAATGAATTAATTATAGGAAAAATGATGATTCCAAAACACCAAAATGCCAACACAATTAGGTATAGGAGTTTAACCTAAATTAAAAATACCTGTGGCATGTTGCATCTTTTTACTAAACCAGGATGGTACCCTTAAACAAAACTTCATTCAGACTCATACACTCAAAACACAGCATGCACAACTAATCATGATGATTTATAATAGCTAGCAACAACTCTGCCTATAGAATTTAGATAAGTTGACAATTATAATGCGTAAATAGTTAAGTTGTCTTTTTCTCAAACAGTGCCCGCAGTTTCTGAATAATTTTAGTGCAGAAAACTGTGTATAATCAACGAAAGTCAAATCAAATAAGCAACGTTGACTATAGAAAACAGACTAATAAGTCCACAGGTAATGTACAAGTCAAGATCCATTAGGTAGACATTGATATTGTGTATAAGTATTAGGTATGATGAATGATAGGGTATCAGTGTAAGGTAATCGGGTCTACTGGAAAGTCTCGATTACCACCTTTTTAAAAAAGGTAAACTAGTTCATTGTTGACAATGCAATAGAACTTTCCGGAGTGCCAATCAAACTTAACAACTGGCCAATCAGAAAAGGGCCAGAAACACACGTGTTGTCCCACAAACGCACGTGTTCGCGTGTTTTTTTAATTTTACACTGTCGTTTTGTGGGACCTTAGCAACAATATCCAAGGGGCGGGGCTTAGCAGAAAGGTCCATCTTTTACGACTGCGTGACTAGTGAATACAGTAATGTAAAGTGTTTGACTTGGCTCGGTATCTTCCCAAAATCTGACCTCCACAATGACCAATGTCTAGTTAGCAAGACTAGTAGATTGTTTAAACATTTTGTAATGATAATTCATGCTCCATTCGTGCCTAAAATGAGATCTACAAATAGTTTATTTATCCATGTTCAGCTCATGTAGGCCTTTATAAATGGTTGTCTTTATCTTTAAATTGTTATGTACTATAGTATTGATATTTACATTTGTGCTTGACGTGTTTTGGTATGAGCGATTGTGTCCATTTTAAGTTTATGTGAGGAAAAATACATTTTGAATCTGAATCTGAGATGTAATTAGAAAGTTTACGACAAAATATTAACCACAATGAAAGATAATAACCATCATAGCCTACTAGTTGGCATAAGACCAAAAGGTAAGATTGTAGCGAAATCATTTCGTCATTCCTCCGCCAAGGAGATTATGTATCCATCGCAGTTTGCCTGCCTTTCTGTTTCTTTGCAAGATTACGCAAAAACTAATGAATGAATCATAAATAGTGGATGGTACATATTGATCTACGGAAGAGGTAATTACATTTTGGGATGAAAGGTCGAAGGACCAGGTCAGGGTCAAAGAAATTCGAAACATTTCCTTGAAACTTACCCCATCAACATAAAATAAAAAAAAAATAATGGAATTGCCCGCTTCACACATAAACGCCATGTGTGTATTATTTGATATTTAGGCACCGGGCTGAGGTATGTACTCTATAGAGTTACGATCTAGTTTAAGCTGCCTTTAACAAAATGGATAACACTGATACTGTGTATTTTTTGTGCAAAGTTAATTTATTATAACTGTTTACAAGAGGGTAGGCCTAGTTTAGTTTTTTTTAAATAAATAAAATAAAATTACATTTCATCGAATGTCGAGTAGTCTCATAAAAAAAAGAAACTACTTCTTTTAGAACAACCGTGTATATACACGTTCTATGTGCATTATATGTACTATAGTAAATTAAAATAGTCAATACTTATAATTATCATTATATATACTAGCGATAAGGCCACGTTCGGCTGCCTTTCGTGAGGCTGTGGGGTACTGGAGCGGGTCAAAATATTTTCAGAGGGGGTACAGAAAGACGGAAACTAAATAACTTGGAGAACCGTCTTTTGTCTTGTAACCCTCCTATCTTTTGAGAGACTTAAAAGCCAACAATAATGTTAGCCTGAAAAGTATTCTCATAAATGACCCCTATCCCTTAAAGAAGAAAGAAAGCTGCTGACTATTTAACCAGCATCTGTATACTTTCCAGCTAAAAAGCACTTTAACATGTTAAGTGTGATGGATAGGGGGTCCGGATGTTACGACCATCACCCCCTCTGGAGTATCATTTAAATAATCATTCTGTGAAGCCCAGTCTGCCAATGCTGCAAGTATTGCCATATATAACAGAATATTCTGAAGCATAATATTGATACTGCTACGTCTTTTTATTATAATTAAAATTATAGAAAGACCTTTGGAAGTGAAAGTCAATTTACCTTTTAAATAAAAAAGAATATGAGCCAATAATAATTTTGTTTATAATGTTTAAGCAAGGTAGGCCTAATGGTAAATAATATAGCAAAAAATGGATTATATAATACATGCTAAAATATTGTCATGGATGTAGATACAGTATTCCTATTCGTCACGTTTTGACTAACTGTAGTGATAAAATGGTCACTTTATAATATATTTCATTCCTTTATATTTAGTGAACATACGGTACGCGTTTGTATCAGCCGCACTCACTGAAGCGGTACGTTCCACTTACTTACTACATACTGAATACTCTGCAAGTCCTCGTCCAATATTTTGTAGGTTAGTGTTATTGTAAAATTATTTACAATATTTTAATGGACGTAAATACGAACTCAAAATATGCCAAAAGTGGTGAGACATTTAAAAGAATTGTGCTACGATATATTTCTTTCAGAGCTATGTACGCGTCTAGACGGTAAATCGTCACAAACATTTTGTTCTTACTCAAATTAATATATGATTGTTTACAATATTTGAATAGAATTTTTATATATTCGGTAATTAGTGTAGTTTAAAATGTTTTTGATTTTGTTTTGTTTTGTTTTTTTGTTGTTGAAAACAAAAGTGTTATAGCGGAATCTACTCTCTCCACAACATGTTGACAAAACTCCGTGGCCTGAACAGGGTTTTTTTTTTCTGTTTACGCTATATTTAACGAGGATGTAGATCCTGTACAATTTAATGTCAACGAACGTAGCTACCCACTGCATCTCAGCCAATCACAGCAGGACACAACAGCACATGTTCACATAAAAAAAATACATTTCAATGTTATATTTTTAAGTGTGAGCCAACAAAATACAACGATCTGTCTTACTGAAAGGGTAACTATTTAACAAAATATCGTAAATAGTAACTTTGATACGTTAGCATTTGAACATAAACACTACGTTCAATTTATTTATGGAGATGAGATTGATGGCTAGTAAGTTGTTGACTGACACTTCAGACTGATCCTTCCACTAATTTTATTGTTATGTCTGCTGAGCTTTGTACAATTAAATATATAGTCTCCCACATAAGCATTAAAGACGTCATCAGTGACGTCATAAAATACCTATGTCAGAATAAATTATACTCAATCAAAGCTGTCACGTGAGTTCATGACATCATAAGTATCGTTAATTCAGGTTAATTGGAAAGTCAGTATTTCTATCAAACTGAAAACTAGGTACAACAGATAATATAATCAAAGATGATACAAACTATAAAATTGTTAAGCGGTCCAGCATTCAAGGTGTTGTTTGCAGTGGTCGGCACTGTGTACGCTGAACTTTATAAAGATATCTGAGCCCCTGGATAGCTCCATGGTTAAATAAATTTAATAATTTTTTCCTTGTACCATGGGTGAATTTGTTAGAAAGTTTCATTCAGATCCGTTTTTGGGATATCTGGTCTTCGAAGTTTTCTTTTAAAATGGTCTCATATTCACATCCTACACCAGATAGTCACCAAAATGTAACCATTTCTTTATTGGACCATGACAAACCATATTTTAACGTTTCAATTAGATCCATTAGTGAGTTTTTGAAATATTTAGGTCTGGAACTTTAGCACTTTACATTACCCTCAAATTCACAGCCGAATTCGTCACCAACATTTAATAATTTCTTCCTTGTAACTTGGTTAATCTTTCCTGAACATTTCATACAGACCAGTAGATCTGTTTTTGGTATATCTGGTCCGGGAAATTCATCTTTGAATGGTCCTCATATCCACGCCCTACTCTGTATCATCACCAACATTTAATCATTTCTTCATTGGAACATGGCAAACTATTCTAAAAATTTCATTTGGATCCATTGATAACGTATTTGAGATATTTAGGTCTGGGACGTTATAACGTTAAATGACTATCAAATTTACACCCTAAATTGGATCGTCACCAAAACATAATATCTTCCTTGTAACCTAGTTAAGCTTTTCCAAAAATTTAATGCTGATAAGTTGACCCTTTTCTAAAATATCCGGTGTTGTGTGTTTATCAACACCCTACTCCGAATTGACACTAAATTTTACGCGGCACATCTTTGGTATTATAGGCCTAGTCTATTTTTGGACAAATTTTAGAAAGGATCCAAGCATGAAAGTGACCAAAGAGACAAAAACAATGGCTTTCCAGCTATCGCTGGGAAAAGCCAATAGTTATAATGATGATAATAGTAATCATTATTATAGTAATGATTGTAGTAATATAAATTATGTTAATGAAAATAATAAATATATTAGGCCAATTAATCGCCAATTTTAGTCAGGATCTGACGACGCTAATGGAAACTTAGTGGCGCAGCCTGTAAAGAATTTGATTTCTATCGCGGGATCGGGAGCTCGAGACCAACGCTCGTCGCATTGCTTGTGTCCTTTAGGAAAGATACTTTACCTACGTTTGTCTCTTTCTACCCAGGAATACAAGTGGGTACCTGTTAGGTTCGAACACAACTGCGATGATTACTAGCTGCAATATTATGGAATTCTCCCCAGAGAGCTGAGTATGTGTTCCATACGTGTTTGATCCAATGGCCGGAGTAATAATGTGAAGCGCTTAGAGGCTTTAGGCATGAAACGCTATATAAGACCGACACATTATTATTAAAATAAAAGCAGAAGGAGCAAGAATTTTTTGAAAGAAGTGTTGCGGATAGCCCACTCTTCCTCACGGTTTAATAAGGTTTAATAAAAAAACAAACAAAAACGTTTTTTTCTGCTAACGCAGTCAAAGCCAATAGCCGTAACACAAACTGTGACAATATCAATAACACTTGGCAACGACAGGGGCAGAAGCGAGAGTAATAGCGACGAAAATAATAATAATAGCCATAATAATAAAAACAACGACAACAAGGACAATACAAAATAATTATTATCATCATCAATATCATCAGCATCCTCGTTGTCATCATGATATTATTATATTACATTAATTTTTTGTAATAGGCCTACAGAAACCGGTAATTAGTTCTGTGGCACTTATTAAAATATACACCTATTATAAATACGGACACTGACACAATTTACGTGAGCATAAATCACATAATCAAATATTCAAATAATTATAGTATTGTGAATTATGACAATGCAGTACATTTCGACGTCACGGAGAAAAAATATATCCTGTTCTTGTGGTTTGTTTTGTTGAAGCTTAGAAAAGTGTGGACCTGATTAAAATAATAATGATAATGATAATAATAATAAGAATAATAATAATAATAATAATAATTATTATTATTATTTTGACAATGATAGTGACAATTATAATGCACAATAGTGATAATTATAGTGACAATGATGATGATAATAAAAATATAAATAATTAGCTTAATAATACTTTAAAAAAATATTTAACAAAAATGTATTTAATCAAACAGTTTTAAATTACGTATATATAGTATAAATAGTGTTTTCTTTAGAATATAATCATTTAGCTAGAGTATGGTAAGCTACAGGTCTGTATCTATGACTAAAGTTTACGTATTTCATTTAATTAAATTTCAATTGTTCCGTATGTACAGTATACGACAACACGTAAAGGTTATTGAGAGGGCAGACCCAACCCAATCAACTCTTTCGTATTATATTACTTTCATTGTTGTAATAACTACGGATTAGTAATAATGGTACAAATCTTCGGTATACAGTGAGCCTATGGCTATAAGTATCGTACACATCTTCATCCTCTCTCTTAACAGATACATCAAGTCTAATAGAAGTAGAACATGATACACGATTTGTTATACTGTACGGTATTAGAGAGATTTCACAACCTTTAGGAAAACGATAACGAATACGAATACGTCATCAGAATTATCGTCATTTGTGCCTAAAACAAAATCGATGGAACATCTGCCCTCCTGCGGATGCAGTAAAATTTGAACATTTTACTAAGTGGAGAAACTACAGGAAACAAACGAACCAGAGCGGGGCCTTTATTATTACTATATAGCGCCACCGCGCAGATGCAGTAAGTTTTTCTCTGTGTATCCACAATACATTTCGACCGGATGTTCCACTATTTTGGGAAGCTGCTCTATCTTCTGCTATTTATTATCTTTGCTAAAACATTCTTGACAATACATATACGAGCTAAATATGATCGTTTATTAATGTAAAAGATATTAATGTCCTACGTTGTGACAGATATGTTACTGTAGAGGATGGATTGACTAAACATTAGATGACGTAACCGTATTCGTTATCGTTTTCGTAAAGCTTGCAAAATCTCCCTATTGATATTACAACGAATGTCGTTTTGTCTATTGTAAATACCTTAATAC
This sequence comes from Anneissia japonica, assembly GCF_011630105.1. Lineage (NCBI taxonomy): Eukaryota > Metazoa > Echinodermata > Crinoidea > Comatulida > Comatulidae > Anneissia > Anneissia japonica. Next base: position 900,718 of record NW_022712275.1, read on the forward strand.
AAAACTATAAATCCGCAGGCCACCGGGGAAAAAACTTAAAGCAGTGTATCATAGGCAATTTTCAAACGCTAGCAAAATGCAAATTAAGTTATATAAAAAGACATCGTATTTTTGTATATACTGCATTTATTCTCAATACAAGGGTAATACAAATAAATTCCATCAAGAAATTATGTTCAGAATCATGGTTCCATTTCAAGATAAACCCGTCTTAATATGTAATTCCATTTATTTTATATTTAAATTGTATAACGTCTACTAATTCAAATAGGGGCCTATATAAAGCTGTAGATGTCAATCATTATACACCTTTTTTTTTATAACCGAGGCTGAAATTGTTTGTAAACATAAGAACAAAATTAGAACATATTGAAGCTGAGGAAAAATGTTAAATGATGTTTTTATTTTGAACTAGAAAAACCGACGAATCTGTACCTTACGTGCAATAGGTGTGACTAACACCCTCTATAATATACTGCAGAACAGTAACATACTACTGTACAATAATACAACATGGAAATACGCATCAGTTTTAATCAATCTTTCTTTTGACATTCTGTGTGAATGCAGTAATAATGTTGTGCTCTTTAAAAAAAACTCCCTCTCCCAATAAAACAAAAAAAAAACCCTACATGACGAAGCAGAAATCAAATACATCAAAGTGACCCGACATTGCATGAAATAGTCCGCTCTTCAATAATCATAATTTCACCTCAAGTTCGCAAAGCTGAGTTATTAGTATATAAACAAGATGATGTTAAGCGACGGAAGTTTGCTTAGAGTACGTTTTAATTGCACGTCCCAAGAGGCATTCGCTGTGGACCTAATCACGATAATACAATGTTTATTCGTCGAATGTGAGGTAGACACACAGCACTGTGGGTGGAAGTTACAATTCCCTCTGGTATTTGAATTGTTGTTGAATATTTCAAAATGACCAACGTAAAATTTCTTTACAAATCGCCGCAACGCGCCGGCACTCAGAGTGTTTACTAATGAATATTAGCAATCAAGATGTCGTCAGTGACGCGCTGACATCTCATCAATCCAGACTCGCTACGTCAGTTCCATTGAAGCCGACGTTACAGTTTATATAATTATTTTACTTTAAAGGAATGCTATAAATTTCTCAAAATTCATAAGCAATTCATTGCTGATGGCAATATATCTATAAATTAATAAACAGGGAGGAACATTGATGAAAATGTAATTTACCTATTATAGGAAGATGATGATGACGACGATGGTGGTGGTGATGATCATTATCATCATATTGGTAATCATGATTCCGATGATAATAATGATGATCATGTTGATGATGGCGATAAAAAGGTTAATGATGAGGAAAAGGATGGCGATTATCATAGTGATTAAGATGATAGTAAGACCAAAATAAATGTTGCTTTGCCGAACTAAAGTGACATTTGCAAATCATGGACAACCAGACAAGTTGGTTATGCTGAAGCCTAATCCTAGGACTTTTAGCTAACCATTACCCACCGTATGCATTTTTTTAAACATCAACATATATATTTCTGACTCCTCTTTTACAATTTACAAAATAAATGTTGTTTTGTCGCATAATGCTATAAATGGTGTGACATAGATGGTGATATGATGATGTTAATGGTTATGGTGATGATTGTGATGAAGTGATAAAATGACAATGGTAATATAAAAGGTGATGATGACGGTAGTACTGGTTATAGTAGGCCTATTGATGATGATGATGACGACGACGACGACGATGATGATGATTGATAGTGCCAATCATGATGGTGGTGTACGGGATGAAGACGATTATAGTTATAACAATCCAAGGTGCTATAGAATTCAATAAGAGTTATTAAAATCAATGGTGATGTGATATAGAAGGTGATGTGATATATGGTAATATGAAGATGTTAATGGTGATGTAATACGATGTTATAAAGAATGCTGTATTCAACAAGTAGCATGCGTGATTGAACTCTATAGCAATACATTTCATATATTCATTTTTTAAAGCAAAGCTCTTTAAACAGAGTAGGCACAGTAAAACAGGACGTAGTACAGTATTTATTTTTCATGAACTCTAGATGGCGCTCTCACTCTTTTTAAAATGCTCTGTCAAATGAAATGTATACTTAATCCATTACCATCACTAATATCATCGATTATTGAAAGTTGTTTACCCGAAAGATCCAAATTAATTGTAAATTGCCAGCGGGTAAGCTATTTTTAGCTACTAGTTCAGGTACGAGTAATGGTAATCCACGTGTTGCTAATAGTAACAAGAGATGCAGTACAATATTTGCCAATCAAATGTGGGTAATCGAAAAAAAATAACAAATATCATAAAGATTATTCCGATTGCATGTCTGGATATAACGCGTAGTAATTAGGTAATTTTAGAATATTTAGAAAAGTCTAGGTTAAATAAAAGCTTTGTAAAAAAATTAATAAAAAGGTTTTGCAACGACATGCACAAGCACAAGTAGGCCTACTCAAAAAAACTCACCAGTTCTTCTACGTGGTGCACCGTACTTTAAATCAAGGCACGTTATAATTTTTTGTATTGTGATACAGTTTGCTATGCATTACTATCTAAATAAAATATTATAGCGTACAGTACATGTCTGCAATATATATTACAATTCAAAATGAAATTCAATGTCTTAAAATTTATAAATTAGTATCAGTAATTAACGAAGAAACTATCTTTAATATTTTCAAATCACTTAACAAATGATTGTGCAAAAAAGCAAAAAGGAGAATCGGGAAATTGCTTGTTTATTTGTTGTTATTATTACGAAGGGTTTACCGAAACCGTCCTTTTCCATGACCAATTTTCACTCATCATGTTTGTAAACTCATTAAAAATATTGTAAAACAATACGATACATAATTCATGAAAAAAATCTGGCGTGAAGCGGAGTTGGAAATGCAGTTTTTTACATAATGTTTTCATTAATTCAAGATTTTTACACGCTATCAATGTACACGTTTCCAAATCACCTTATTTTTGTAATAACAAGGATATCAAACAGATAACTACCGTATATATTACTTGAGACTACGAGAATGCAGAAATGCTACATAATGTGGACATTTATTGCCTGCGATTCCAAGACTATCAATGTAAAAGTTTGACACTATGATGATCCTTTATATTATTGAGAAACTACATAATTCATTGATTCTTAAAACTACCTGCATTATATGTTTAAGTTATCTAAATTAATATAGTACAGCGTACATCTGCAAATCAATACATTGACTCTTTGTAAATATTATCCATCTGTGGATCGCCAAAAGCCAAATTATCAAACCTTTGTGATTCCAAAGTAGGTGGCGCTGCAGTATCACCATCACAATGAACAGCATGCAATTTGGTTTCGTAATGTGCTTCATAAGGTACTTCGTTAGGTGCATCATAAGTATGATAATCTGTCTGGAATGCTCATTTGTATTTTTCTTTTGAAAATAGTAGGACCTAAATTTTTAGAAAAAATATAACTTAAACATGTTGCATCACGCTTATTTGTATATCATTTCTATTTAATATTAAATGTCTCAAGTTAATTTTTGTTTTGTTGTTTAAATTTACATGAAAACACAAAAGCGAAAACAAAAACAGCCTTCAAATATTATAAAACTGTAAAAAACAAAATAAGCAGCAAAGCGACACATGTTAAAACTAAAATAATTAAAGCTGCAAAGCAACTAAAGCCGGGCACTCACTGCCTCGTACGAAAGTTGTACGACCGTATCGAATCCAACTCCGCTAACTGTGAGAATAAAGCTGGGCTTATGTCGCCCTTGCGACTCGACTCAAGTCAACTCAACTGACCTTTGGAAACTTTCCAGCAACTGGCGAGCAACTGAGAGACTAAAGGCGACATAAATGCTCCTTGCGATCGAAAGCAAATGAAAAGCGACTGGAAATCGCCAGTTGCTCTCAGTTGTCCAGGTTGTATTTTCCAGCGATTTAAAGCAATTGCAAGCGACTGAAAATGCACTGCTCATGTCAATGACGAAGTTAAGTCTACCGAAAATAATTTGGCGCTGTTTATGTAAAATATGATGTGTATAGCAAGACATTTTCAAAAAAATACTTAACCTTTAAATATTAATAATAATAATAATACCGTAAATGGTCGAATAAGCGCCGCGGCGCTTATAACATTTTTGGAGGCTTTAGTGCGGCGCTTATTCGAAAGCGGCGCTTATAAAAAAAAAGTATTTGCGTGGCGCTCTCCATGCCCTTTCCCATGTTACTTATCTCACGTATCCTTTCCGTATCGGTAGACCTATCATAGGTCCTAGTCATCGTAAATAAATGTTTATAAAGAAATGCTTGTGTCTTCATTGTGTTATTTATTCATTTTAACATTGTATACACAGTATTTAAAAACCTGTTTCTCAAAGTGTTTCATTACACACAGGGGGTAATATTATATACTTTCGATTAAGCGCCGCGGCGCTTATTCGAGAGCGGCGCTTAGCGAAAATAATCAGGATTGGTCCGGCGCTTATTCGAGAGCGGCGCTTAAATTCGAGCATTTACGTTATATAATATGTTAATTTCCTCAAAAACAGTAACAGGAGGAGGGTGAAGCCAAGGAGGAGCAAAGTTCCTATACAGTGTTTGGCAACTCAAAACATCAAACATGGAAAAAAAAAAAGCAAATGAAGAAACAATAGTCACCACAACAGAAAGGACACCCGGCAGAAACATAAAAACATTGATGAAGAGATCGTCTTAAATAAAATAATGTAACGTTCTATTACACTTTCTCTTACAGATAATGATAGACCATCGAAATGCTTTGTAATATTTTGGCAATGCCAAAACCAGAATTATCTTTACGGTTTAGTGCATCTTTCAATCGATTCAAATAAGTTTTTAGCAAGTGCAATGTCGTTTATGTTAACTGATTTTTTATTTATTTATTTATTTTTTATTTTTTAGTTTTATTCAAAAATAACTGAGGTAGACCCAACGAAAAAAACAGCACTACCAAACGAAAAAAAGAAAATAATATAAGGAATAAAATTAATAGATAAAGATTATTGGCCAAAGAAGTAAAAGTAGAGAAAACATACGTAAAGTCGTAATTACGACTTACTATGTCGAAATTTCGACATAATAAGTCGAAATTACGACATACGTATGTCGAAATTTCGACATAATAAGTCGTAATTTCCTAAAGACATTACAAAGAAGGTACAATACTAAAATAATTAACTGATATCTCTATCTCCATGTGATACAGGTGAGTCGAGGGGGTCCTGATCCCCTCAAATTATTCAAAGTTTTAAAAAATATCCCGATTAAAAAAATATAATGAAATGTAAGCCATCCTATTGTTATTATGATTTCAGAGATACTGAGTGACCCTTGCTCAGACCTGACCCGTTTGAATTCCTATCTTTTAACATTAGCTGTTCCCTCCAGTTAAAGACTCTCCCTATTTAGAGACCAAAGACCATGGTTTTGGTGGTCCCAAATGATAATTTTTTTAAATAAATAATGATGTTACTGCTATTTTTTACAATTTTAAAATTGTGTTATAGGGCTGTCTACTACCACAAAGAACGGTTCTTTCTCGTCAGCTCGTCAGTAGAAACAGGCCCTTAATGATAGTTCTGCAGAAAACTGAAAAGATTCCCCTTAAAATAAAGACTACTTTTAAATAAATAAATAAATAAATAGATAGATAAATAGATGGATGGATGGATGGATGGATGGATGAATGGATTGATGGATGGATGGGTGGATGATTGAATGAATAAATGAATGAATTAAATATATAATTAATTAATTAATTAATAGGGATTTTAGTGAAGATGTGTATATATCTTCCATATTGATTACCGAAAACTGAAATTTCGACTTATTATGTCGTAATTTCGAAATACGTATGTCGTAATTACGACTTATTACACGGATTATTTGTCGTATTTGATTGGTAAAACACGTGGAGGGGCCGACCGTGTGATAGAGGGGCCTACACGTCTACTAAATGAAAACATGCCGCCGATTCGTTGCCAGGGTTTAAGCCGGTGTTATTTTCACCTTGGTGCTCAAATAACAAATGTTAAGAGAACAAAAAAGTTAATCTAAGCCTATTATTATTATTATTATTATTATTATTATTATTATTATTAATATTATTATTATTATTAATTATTATTATTATTATTATTATTATTATTATTTATTTCAGAAAAGGTGAACAGAAGCATGTGCCAATAATGCTAATAATTAAAGTAGGCCTACTTAGGTACGGTTATCAATAATATTAATAATAATGAGAAAAATAGGCAACATTATTTGATAGTAACCTAAATTAGACTTGAAGGAGAATACGAAACAGACTGAGGCTGTAAACAATGTCTGGTTGCTTTATTACGACATAAGTATGTCGTAATTACGACTTATTATGTCGTAATTTCGACATACGTAAGTCGTAATTACGACTTATTATGTCGTAATTTCGACATACGTAAGTCGTAATTACGACTTCTTATGTCGAAATTTCGACATAACAAGTCGTAATTACGACATACGTATGTCGAAATTTCGACTTGATATATCGAAATTTATGACATAAAAATATATATTTCAGTGGCCCTAATAGGCTTTCGTAACATGTAGCTTTTTAGGTACCTATTTTCCTATTAGTGGACGCTTGGCTTGATTTTTTTTAGGTTCGTGTGCAAAAAAAATCCTCATTTTTTTCGTCACCGCGAATACATCGCGCACCGCGAGAAAAAATGAATTGCAACTGAAAATTACGCCTTATTCAAATTGAAATCTTACTTTGTCAAGGGTAGCGTCGAACACATGACAAATACTTCCACATTCTTCATTACCTATTGACCAACGACATCTTATAATATCGCCGTCTGGATCATCGACTGTATAGAAAGAGAATTATAATTTAAAAATAACATTTTGGTTTTCAAAGTAACAATAACAGTAACATTCTCTATTTTGTTTAGGCTTAACCAATCTAGTTTTCAATTAAATAATTTATACACACTGTTCGCCGTCGTAATAATTTATGTACGAAAGTACGTTCTTCAGGCCTATCGGTTCATCGATCCATGGAAGAAAGGCTACATATCCAACTACTCAATGTTGTTGGAATATAATAATATATTGGCTGTCTTTGATTTTTTCCTCTATGATAGGCCTTAAAAATGAGATAAAATTACCTGACCGTTTCTCAAGAGGGGAAAACCTGAATTTTGAAGAACTTAAAGTCATTAAAAGACTTCTCAGAAGTAGGGAAAGCTCATTTCCGGCGATCTAGGAATCAAAAAGTACCCCCATTTCATTTTGTGTTTTTTGGAAAACATTTTAAATCCTGAATCCGCCCTTGAGATCTTACTTGAATTTATTATACTGGTGTGATTAATCCTGGGCCAATAATCTAAGGGCCGAGTAGGCTAAAAGGGCCGAGATGACAAGGGCCGAGATGACAAGGGCCGAGTTGGCGTATGGGCCGAGTTGGTGAAGGGCCGAGTCGGTATGGTCCGAGTCGGTTAAGGACCGAGTTGACTTGAAGCCTTCAGTGTGTACAGATTTTATCACGTAACACAACAACCCGTAACCCTTCTATAGTTCAATCAGTGTAGCGAGACCAGAATTTGATCAAAAAGAAAAAGAAATTAAAAATTTTAATATAATATTTGTGGTCCAAATTAGTCCTAAATATAAAACTATATATATAATTTCTAAAACATTTTGTCTTTAAGTTATTAATTTATATCGATATTGATTTTGGAAGAGCAAATCTGACAAAAAATGCTGTACATTTGAAAAAACAAAATATATTTTTAATGGACCTGGCCATCTCAGGGAACTAAAATTAATATGAAATATAGATCGACTAATTTGCATATTTATTACAATCAGAATACTTTGGTAATAATACTGAATTATCAGTGTCATATTTATTATTGGAAAGATATACGTTACCTCTAAAACATGAATAAAAAAATATTGACACTTGTATGCCGCAGTATTTCTAATATTACTAAAGAATATTGTCGATAGTAAATGTAAAACACACATCTGGCACAGGAATGACTTTAATCAAGAATTGTCATCACCTCTCAAGGTAAGGGCGCGGTTTTTGAGGCTAACTCTTCAAGTTTGAGTGTCATTTCCAAAACTGCTATTGGTTCTTTCTTTTATAACAGAGGAAAACTCTCCCGCGCAAGAGAGGTTCGACCCTTACAACATTACTATCAAATATAACATTAGGCCTAATCATTTAAGTGTCCAGCACTTTGGTCTATGCTTGGATCTTTAAACGTTGTCCAAGCAAAGACCATATCAGAGAAATTCATATCAATGATGTCATTCTACATATTTTAATTATTAATAAATGGGTATTTAAACATGTATAAGTAATTTGCGTTTTCTAAAGCGTTTCAAACGAACAGCTAGGTGAAACGGAATATTACATTGAAATACGCGAAGTAGACGAATTGAAAATATACTTACCTCCGCATGGTTGGTAAGTGTCCACACCACTCTTGCTATTACCATTGCAGCTATAGTTTGAGTCTCACTAACGTCGAGTTGGGTTATACTTTTACTTCATAGTTTTCTTTATTACCATATTTTTTCATGTATCTTTTACTTACAAACATAGTAACTCTATTAGTTATTATTATCATTATCATATGCTAAGAAATGCTGTAGAAAGGTGTGCAGATTATGCTGCCAAAGACGTTGTTAAAACATTGTGGCTCACTTTTCGATACTCACACGTTTGATTAATTAAATATCTTAATCCATCTTCCGTCCTGTGACCCGGCAGTCTAAACCAATGATCCTTAAGTTAAATTGCATTTCTACATTTTTTTTATGTTTTTATTAAATATGGTAATGTTGGTTCCATTTAATAACCCTATGTTGATGTCACCAAAAACCCAATAATTATACTTATTCCTATTACTATTTGTAATGTCATATCCATAATTATTGAATCATGCTTTCTTGATTTAACATTGAGCTTGTCTTGTACATTATTTTCATATAAATACATATATTATTTACTTACTTACTTACATAGTAATTTCTGTGCTCTGCCCCTAGTTGGCAGGTCCTCAGGTATCCAATTTCCCAAAAAGTTCTGCTTTGTGCCTGTTCTAATTTCAACGTTTGGTATGAGCTTTAATGAAAATATAACGTGTTTTTCATCTTTCAGGTAGTTCAGAAAACTAATATGTTTTCTCCCCTTTGCAGTTTTCCCATAAAAATTCCTTCAAAAACTGTTTTTAGTAGGCGGTTCTTGGCTCTCAGTACATGGCCAATCCATGATTTCTCTCTCTGGGTTATAGATCTGACGTTCTTCTTTTTTCGATTAAAACATTTTTTCGTTTGTTTTTCTTTCAGTATATTTTATTTTCATCATTTTTCTCCAAGAAGCATTTCAAATGCTTCTCTATTCGTTTCCTCTCCTCTTTCCTTAATGTCCATGTCTTGCTTGCATATAATGCTGTACTCCATACCATTGTTTTAATGATTTGCTTCCTAACTTTCCTAACAGTATTGTTTTTTAACATATCCTTATTTTCTCTGAACTTGCTTTTGCTATCCCAATTCTTCTTTTAATATCTGTATCACGGATAGCAGAAAATTTTAACCTGTTCTATCTGATAATCATTCACATACAGTCTCATTCTTTTTGCAGGTTAGTTAGTTATTTGCATCACCTTTGTTTTCTTTATGTTTATTTTCATTCCATACTGTCTTCCGCCAAACTCTAACTTGTCCATTATCCTTTGCAAACCAGTGTTAGTGTTAGATATCATGGCTCGCTATAAGGCAGACGCTGTGTATTATGTATATGTATTTGAAATTATGATGAGGCAAAGGTACGAAAACACTACCAATGGTACACTAGAACAAAATAATAAAATATGGGATTCAACAATAAGATTATTATTACTAAATAGTTACAGGGCACGATGTGCCATCCAACAGATGAAATTGCCAAAACACTGCCCGTGTATCATTGTATATTTATGTATTATTATATTTGTATTATGTATCTATGTATCACTTTATTATAATTGTTCTGTTGACTTCAAAGGCAGGTTCCGGAGGGAAAACCACATTTTCTCCTAGTGTTTTTTTGTTTTTTGTTAATATTCCAAAATGCGTACCTTATTAACCTTTCCCGAGTTATTCGTTGAACATCCCTTCAGTGAAAATTTGTATTTGTACAACAGACACTTTCGAGTCAAAATGAATTGGCCTACTTGGAGAGACCCTGAGCATTGGGGTGGTAGGGTAGTGGAGAAGTTTTTTTGGTCTAGGTGTGGCACACGTGGCAATCATTTTCCGAAGACCGTTCAGTAATCCGAGAGAAGTGTAGGATTTAGATTATTCCTTCAGCTATATTGTGGAGTCCAGGGGTTATTTCCTTTGAAAGCTTCACAGTTTCAGCAATCTTGTATCTGAATTGATATTACACTTCGTTAGTGTTTTTGGTTGGCTCCTTTTGCCAACACTTCGACTCGCCACTGGGGAAATGGTGGAATCTACAGGGTACAGTGAACTTATTTTGCCAATCTGGCAAAATTAATAGGCGGAGAAAATTATCAGTGGTACTGTATGGGGATTTTATTGAATTAAAGAGATTAGAAAATGATATTTTTTTCATTAATATCAATTTTTTTTAAATTTTTACTATTTTGTGTAGTTTCATCGATAGAGATTAATTACACATGTTTTAAACATTGGAGTTATTATTTTATTTGTGTCTAAGACCACATTCCTTATTTAAATACAAAATTAATTAGGTCAGTTTTGGGGATGGATTTGTACTTAACCATCATTGCAAACAATGAATCTGGGTGATCTGCATGGATAGGTGTCTGTAGGTCCAACAAAGAGAAACAAATATCAAAAAGTATATATAATTGTTTCTAAAATTTTAAGTATAAATTAATCAAAAGTTTTTGTCTTATACCAATCAGTGGTGGCGCCAGAGGGGCTGGGGTTATTTAGCCCCCCGTCGGGGAAGCATAGCCCCCCCCCCCGGTCAGGGAAGACGATAAGTTTTGTCGAGGAACAAACAAATTTAAAAAAAATATTTACATGTAATATTCGTTTAGCCACCATATTGTTTGTGTTAACTTTTCATCACAACAGCAATAACAATAATAATAATAATAATTCAATGAGACAAATTAAAAATAACTTTGTTATGACATGTGCTCATTTAGATAGCCTCATGATGGGTGGAATACATCGTGATAGGTGAAGCAACCTCGACCATGAAAGCGTGTGGTTGACAGATTTCATGCAAAATTTCCAAAATATAGAATTTCCCTTAATAAGATGGGTACATTGCATACTTTTTGTTTCTTGTTTCATTCAAAATGTTTTGGTTTTGGAAGCTGATTTCAACATTATAAGTCATATTA
>NW_022712275.1:912425-915019 GCF_011630105.1 Anneissia japonica
GCCCATAGTCCCTCCGTCGGGCAGGTCCTGGAGCCACCACTGATACCAATATAAGAATTATACCCAATATGCTAATGTTACAGCCATTTTAGAAAAAATGAAAGCCTACATTTTTCTGACATTCTACATAACATACAAATAAACTATAGAAACCTCTAGAAAATTTTCCCCAAAATGAATTTTTATGCGGGTTTTGGATGTGTTGAATGAATGCTTCTAATTACAACAAAACTTTCTTTTATACTATTTTCTACGTTGAACCCTTAAACTACCACACTATAGACCTTTAAATTAGGTGGTATTCAATTTAAATAAACGAAAATATGCCTTTTTTCCAATCTGTGTATAATTTGTCGATAATTTTGTACATCGATTTAAATGAATTCTTTAATTCGAGTTTTTAAAAATTTTGTATGACAAAAGTTAATTTCTTCCACACCCCATCCTGTCCCCAACTTCTCAAAAAAAATAATGGGAAGAATTAACAATAGGAATAAGACTGTTATTTACCCTCAGGCCGCCGTATGTTCGGTCGTTATACTCGTCATGTGATTTTAACCTATGTATACAATAAAGAATACAAAACTGAGAGCTTTTGATATACTAATTCAGTATGTTTAATGAATGATATATTATAAGTGCATCAGGATTACATACTTAACTCTAAAATTGTATTAAACAAACCATGATTAATACTAGCATCACTTTGCATCACTACCATTAAAAGCATGTTATGTTGTCATAGTTATACAGCATGGTTTTTTGGTTAGTTTACCTATTAAATTAACCCAATTTGCTGTATATTCATAAATTTAGGCCCTACAACTACACAACGTATTAATGAATGTGTTCAAACCTATTTGTGATGTGTCCCCACACTTGTAATGGACCTTTCCGCTAAGCCCCACCCCATGGATATTGTTGCTATGGTCACACGCGCCTATTCCAGGCCCTGTTTTGGTTGGTCAGTTGTTAAGTCTGGTTGACACACCGGAAAGGTCCATTTTATTCCTTACCACGAAGGATAGCATCATGCTCTGGCCTATCCACAGCAGCGGTTGCATATCTCTAACTAAACGTGTGGATCATAACACAGTTAATTTTAGTCCAGCACTTCAGCCGAAGTACCTTTGGACCATCAACGAAAAGATAATTATTTTTTATTATAACAATATTTGATGGTTATATAATTTACCAAAATAGAAAATTATAACAATATGGTAACCGTATCGATAGAGAGGAGTATATTTCCGCTATTGTATCAGATAACAAAATTAATTTTACAGACTAGTTAATTGTGTAGTATTGCTAAATTAAATAAATACCCCAAATAATGACCGACCTACAAGATTCACTCAATATGGCGCTGTTTTACGCGATAAAAGGTGCAATATAAATTGAAAAACAATTGAAAACATAGGTCATGCCTTCTGTAAAGACATTTTATGGTACATAAGTAGGTCTACTAGAACGCCAAGAGACTAGGTTGTATTTTTTGTTTGTAGGACAGGAATATGAAAACTATTAAAACAATTCTGAAAGTTTTCTAGAATGACAATAATTCTGTATATTTTTGTACAGCTTGAATATAAATGAAGAGTTATACATAAGTATTTCAAGCTCGTATTTATGTTTGCATGACAATTGTAGGTCTAAAATAGTTTTGAATATCTATTATAATATTCAGGTCTCATCTAAAATTAAAGGCCCCAATTAAAGACCACCTCTAATAATTACAGTCCTCCTTTCTATGAAAGGCCCTAACAGTGGTATTTAATTGGAGGAAGACCTGCGGACTTATTAGTGCTCACAAAAATTATATCTATGATCAGAGTAGTGTATCCAGGATTTTGAAAATGGGGTTGCTGAATAGAAATATTACCCCACTGAACTTTAGGCAAGGCAAACAACTAGAACGGAGCATATAGAAGAGTCAACGACTCCATAAATTAATGTTTTACTTTGCCCTTTATTTCAATTAATTTACTAATATTTTGTTAAAGTTTGAACAAAACAGTGGGGGCTCAGCACAGTAAAAAAAAAACACCCCTGGTTACGCCATTTATGATAATGATATACAAAATACTCTTATGCTGGTATTTATATGCCTATTTAACGGAAGTTCTGAATATTTATTATAAACGATAGTATTAAAAATAATATATACCTATGATGATATACTGAAATACAATTTATCTATATATACTTCCAAAATTGTATTTTACAAACTATGATTACTTGCATGATTTGCATCACTACCATTAAATAGTTTCAGCATGGTCTTGGTTAGTCTACCAATGTATTAACCCAATTTGCTCTATATTCATACATTTACAATAACACAATTACCTTTTCGTGATGTGTCCCCACAATTGCAATGGACCCTTCCACTAAGCCCCGTCTCATAGATGTTGTTGCTATGGTCACACGCGCCTTTTGGGTCCTATTCTGTTGGTCAGTTGTTAAGTTTGGTTGTCAATCCGGAAAGGTTAATTTATTCTCACTGAATTTTATGCAATGCATAAAACTAGGGACAGAGCATATCGATAGCTATGACTATACCATAAATTTACTATTTATTTTTTCACCTTTCA
>NW_022712275.1:915115-931666 GCF_011630105.1 Anneissia japonica
GGTTACGTCATTGATGATAATTATTTACACAAATAATACTATTATGTTGGTATTTATATGCCTGTCTTACGTAATAGGCCAACATGATAATTATGAATCCATAATAGTTCTGAGTATTTATTATATATGATGGTATTAAAAGCAATATACAGATGATATTGAAATACAATTCATCTATATTTCCATAAGTCATATCAATTATTCATGTTGAAATTGCTATGTATTTCCATTAAGTTATTTATTATTTTTTCACCTTTGAACAAAAAGGTGGGGGAGGATGTTCTAAGGCACCGTAAAACATCCCTTGTTACACCATTGATGGCAACACATATACTCTTATGTTGGTATTTATATGCCTATCTTACGGAATACATGATCATTATGAGTTTAAATTAGTTCTGAGTATATTATTATAAATGATGGTATTAAAAGTAATATATATCAATGATTTATTTTAGGATCTAGGCCTATGATTACTAGAAATTTGAATCAAAATTAAACGAAGCGTTGGTTTGTTGTGTAAATTCACTTGATCCGATATTACTCATCTCGCCCCCACTGTTCCCCGTGTACTCGGAACGCGTATGAAGGCTCTGGAAAAACTTCGGTTTCCGAATTCTGCACTTCTTGAACCATGCCTTCCACACGTCTTTGCATTCTTTACGCATAAAGCAGAACAACACGAAGATTGCTACGCCTTGAAATGTGTTGAAGATGCAGAACAAAACCAAAAAGACCAACTGACCATCATGATCAAAAGACAGAAACCCGAAGATCCAGGTGAGCCCCAGCAAGCATGAAATAGCCACTGCGTTGATAAACCGCTCTCTAATCTCTTTTTTTTGTGAATGATCAACAATTTTTCCTTGGGTGTTTTTGAATATCTTTCTGACAACCAAACCAAAAACCACGCAGTTTCCAAAGATAATAACACTTACTGGCACAACAATTCCTCCGATTAGGGCGCCCTTCTCAGTACTGTTGATGTAACAACTAAATGAAATAATATTAATATTATAAATAATGATTATTAAGTAACCAGCATATAATTATGATAATAAATTGTACATGAAGTATTATAATATCATTATTTTGTTACAATAGTATTTATATTATCCTGTAAATTCTATTATAGTAGGCCTGGTTATAAGTAATGAATGACAACTATAATAATATAAGAAGAAAATCAAACTCATCGAGTTTGAATTAAAGTTTGGTCATTACTTACTATTTATCGTTATTGTAGAAATCTTTATCAACAGACAGCATAATGATAATTGGAATCCACGGTAAGCCTGTGTTTAAACAATAGTAATTGTTTCTCACTTTTTTTTAAAAATTCACATCAGTCGCTAACTAAATTCTTGAGACCACCTTTAGAACTTTGAGTCTCTAATTCAGGAGTAGGCGTTGTGTTACAAGACTAAAGATTGCCAGTTGGTAGGTACTTTGAAAAAGTATGAATTAGACTGGTCTAGAATTGGAGGGTAAACTCTAATTATGATATACACACATACATTGCAGCACTTTATTTACTTTAGCGTTATTTCATCAGATCAGAGCACATTTTGTTTTTGTTTTTTTTATATTTTTTTTTGCAAATTATTGAATGCAGCAGCAACCACTTTGATTCATAGGTGTTGATCTATTGCCTTCTCTCATGTATTCTGCACCAATGCATTTCCTTGGTAACATTGATTGTATTTTGCTTTGTTGTTCCTGAAGATGTAGTCAAGGATTCTGAATTTGACCCAGGCTAGCCCAGTCTCCATTTGTTTGTGTGTGTGTGTGTGTGTATATATATATATATAAGATGTGTATAAGAGACAGACATAAGACTGACATTTCTCAAACAAATAACAAACGTATCGGACGGACATAGACAATCAACACTGCGGCTCTAATCCTGTTCTTTTTACTTATTTGATTATGTCATTTAATTATAATATACTAAAGTTCGATATATAACACAAATAATTAGTTTGGGAAGTCAATTTTCCAGGTATAATATATAATACTTTGGCACGTGATGTAACTCTATCATGTTGCTCCTTTCATTGCTTATTGATATTTGTTTTGTTCTAAAATTATCTATAGGCCAGCTTTCTACATCCTATTCATAATTGTAGGGCTTGTAACATATTATTTAATTAGTTTGTGTCATGGATAATCATTAAAATATCATCGGTAAATTTGAGATGATTCTCCGTTCATTGCAGTATAATCTCGTCCCACTCCAGATGCTAAAACCTCACCCAGTTCTGATATAAAAAGGCTTGGGTGAGATAAGATTTCCATTTCGTACGCATTAAATTACTGGGCAATGGTAAATGGTATTTAGTTTCATCTGCGTTGTTTTATTTTGTTACTCATTTTTCCCGGTTTTCTGTTAGATGTATTCCATCGCTACAATCTATTTAGTATTAGTAAAACTTTTTAAATTGAAAACTTAATTGGATAAAAAACCTCACCCCATGCAAGTGCTAATGAGAATTTCATGAACCTCGAAGTTGGCTGGTTGAATACGGCAATAATTAGGTAGTATATATTGGCCGCTTCCACGGCCGTCCATGCAATCGTCGTCAGTAAAAAGTAGTGAAGAAACACGGCAACAATGATACATCCTTTGCTTCCCTGTCGAGCAGTATCGACACCAAATATAAAAATGATGTAGAGAAACAACATCGACAAACACAGGTTAACCATTATTTGTTGAGGTTGACGGCCTCGAATCGATCTAAATTCAATAATGAGATTAACGTTTTAATAGTTAAAACACATTTTATTTCTTTGCAATAAAATGATTGCCATTAATCATCATTAATCAGATCATCCAACCGAATTAAATTAAGTATGAATAGAATTAAAGTGACGCTAAATTTCAACCTAAACAGGAAAGGCCAGTAAATACAGCATTTTACTTACTTGCTACCAAGAACGGTTACTATAGTAATGATGAGACCGATGATTGACATGCTACAACCAATGTAAGTGACAATGCTCAAAAATGAAGATTCATTAGAATTTGGAAACTGTAAATGAAATGTATTTTGTAAACTACTTTAAACAGAATTAAACAGAAAATAGGTAAAGTAAATTGGAATGGAACAACCAAAAATAGGGTATTCGATATTAAATATATTAACGTTAAATGATATTCATTGTAATCCATAATTAACATGTTTAGGCATATCTAGATCTCAAAGTACTCATATAAATACGGTTGCTCGTTGCTAGCTAATAAAGAATGGATTATTTCTAATCACAAAATACGACAGCATGTTTGATTAAGCTGTAATGTTTACATTATTGACAGATAAATTTAGGCGTCAGATCACGTCATGAACAAAAAACATATTACAAACAAAATATATTAATACACTTACAATTAGGACTGCAAAGTTTGTCAAGTGGGTACATTCGCAAGTTATCTGTTGGTTTTTAGATACGCCAGCAAGTTTGCAGCCCTCAAAAGACCAATTGCCAAATTCATTCAGAGTTTCATTCCAGAAAGCACACTTGTACTCATTGGAGGACAGATTCTAGTTATTGAATAATTTATATCAAAATATTGTTTTAAAAATGATTATTTTGGATAGAGATAAAATGATTATAAATAATTGTGTACTCCCTACCATTGTTATTGTTATTTCAATTACACACAGTACAGGTCTTCCTCCAGTTGGAGACCACATTTGGGACTGGGTTTTTACGGTGTTTAGCCACTTTGGTCATTAATTAGAAAAAAAAATCTTATAAAAATGAAAGACAGTTGCTCTATTGGGGCTGAAAGATGGAGGGGTCTTTAATTTAAGGGAGACCTGTATAAGCAAGTATTATACATTTTTATGTGTAGAGTAAATGGTATGAACTGTGTTCCAAAAAAAAAAAAAAAATACACGAATATTTTTTTTTCAATAATTATTAACATGTCAATGAATGAATATGTGAATCTTTAATCATGCCCCACATTCCTTGATCCTCATATATAATTATCACATTATGTACACACGTAAACAAAATATCGAATATACAGGAACTTTGAACACAAAAATTAACACATACTGTAGGTGGCATTTTAACATTTTATTTTTCCATAATTTAATTTCTACGTTTATAGAAGTGTTAAATAGGTAGTTTTCGTCGCACGACGTTAACCTTAACTTTAACCTTAGTACCCAACATACAACGCGATAGCTCCGCCCCTTTTGTAAACAAATCAGAATACGCATGCGCAAACCCGTAACTAACATATGTCAAGCACATAAAATTCAAAAATTAACGTACTCCGCAACGCAAGATGAATAAATTATGGCGTCATCCGTTAACGTTAAGGTTAACGTCGTGCAGTGAAAACTCCCTAATGATAAATATCATGACTAGAAGAGTAAAAGTCATTACAATACATCGTTATAGTAAAAATAGGAAGCGATGGTTTCTGATATTGATTTAACTAGTAGTCCTAAACATAAATTTGTATACAAGGCCGAATGTAGGTTTATAGAAAGCCCTTATATATTGAAATACTGAACAATTGTTTGATTATTGTAAATGCATTATGTATTTTTCTTTCCCTAAAAACTAACCACAAGCCTGTATACAGAATGAATATTTCATTAAATATTTCAACATATAACTTGCATTACCTCTGGTGCAGTGAATATCAGCTCAACCGGATCTTCGAATTCCGATGGTAGAGCATCTTTTGTGTACACAGTTGCAGCTAAAACGGTACCTGTTGTGTTTTTGCCGTTAACACGAAACAACTTGTCGGTTTTATAAATAACAAAGCTTATATTCACGTCTTTGCCTAAAAAAAAACCAAAATGCAACGTCATTCGTAAATTAATGCAATGATTAGAAAGGAAGGACCCCATTGGAATTAAGCTGTTCTTTAGCTTTATGGGTTATCCTGGTATTTTGCATGGTTCTTTGTGAATTTTGAATACCAAATAAAACAAATAACAAACAAAAGGAATATCTCTTTATTAACTTATTCCTTAAGCATCGTATTTTGTCACAAGAAGGAAGTGATGATTATAAAATTTAAATCACACTACGATGTTTTACTTCTTAAGAAAAACATAATTATGTAAAATTTACTTTAGGCCGAGGTGTACGTGGACTGGCTCGTACCGTCCCATACTGTAACTTACTTCTCCTTAAAGGCCTCTTCGTGTCTGAGCTACCCGGTAAACTGATACCAACTATTCTTGGCTGTCCACAGCAATTCATTTTTTATACAATACAGTAATGATTGAAATACATTATTCAAAAATTAAACTAAACTACTAAACTTCTGTTCCGCGTATATATTACAAGCATGTTATACAGTACTATAAAGTACCTCAATTAATATTACATCTTGCAATTGTTTGATTTGGCATGCAATTGTGAACAAATATATGTAACTGTTGTTTTGGTTTATCAAGAAGAATTTTCTATAAGGTACTTGCCTTTAGAAATCTTTAAGATGCTTTCTGGTAAAGCTATTGAAAATGCCACATTTTCACTGCATTTATTACCAGTACATACACGGGTATCTGTACTATTTTCAGCAACGACGAATTTTAAGCTACTCTCAATTGCATTTGAGTGAAGATTTAGCGTTTGCAGCGCGATGTTTTCTTCGACTTGTGTGTAATTCATACCAGAATTTGCAATCACGTCCACCTGTCCTTCAAACGAATTGAGTATACTAGCGGTTGTCTGAGGCAGTACCTTTAGGTCTGTGGCTCCAACAACCTCATCGACAATACTAACAACAGCGTCTGTAACCTGTTAAAAGTAGCTCTGTATATTATAATTCCATACTTGGCTTTATTTACATTTTATTACAGTATTTACCGTCTTATCCAAAGCTCTGTGTTTTGTTATTCAGGATAAAAAAAAATATTTAAATTTTAGCTCTTTCTGGAGTTCAACATATTTGAATTGTTACAGTAACTTTGATAGATATTTTTTTAGACTTGAATCACCTAATGTTTGATTATGAAAGCACACTAATATAATGTGTTGATACTTTTGTAGCTTTATTAGAAATTGCAATAGTTTAACATTGTACTATATAGCCTATATATAATATGTTCTTCACTAAAAGACTTTTCGTTTATAAAACACAAGCATCATACGTTTTCATTAGTTGAACCCAAACTTATGATATTTTCTAAAGCCACAGACGTAACTACCACATCTACCGGCTCCAACACATCAACCTCCTCTAGATACTGGTCCAACTCTTGACTTACATCTTCCACGTTTTCTTCAGTCACCTCCTTAAAAAAGAACAATTCATAAAACTTGATTATGATATTTTTGTAAATGGTATGTTGATATATTTGTAAAATGCATATCGCAATATCGTCTCTATGCGCCGAAAAACCACAGCCCAAGTGCACGAAAAAAAAGAATACAATACCAAACAAAAGGGGCAAAGTTCAGAATTAAAATGAAGAAAAAAGATTGGACTTGAGCTGAAGATAAAGATGAAGGTAATTGCGGTCACCATGGCAACAAAAAGAAAAAAAACCTTAGTACCAATATCATCGGATTAAAGATTATGTACGTACCTACCTGTCTCATGTTCCAACACCCTATACATGCCTAGTTCATCAAAGTGCAAAATAATGTTTAAGTGCATGAGTATACATTATGGATCCGACAGTTATTACATCATGATTATTTATTTAGAAAGCTCCTATCTTAAAAAGTTTATGCTATAATCTTTGAACATTCGTGGTAATATGTTAGTTAGAATCAACATTTAATAGTATTTCTGTTTTTTAAAGGTTTACCTAAGGTATCGGCACGGTTGAATACGACAAATGAAATAAAAATTAGTATGTCATATCGATTTGACAATAACAATCATACCTGTGTTATATTTTTAATTTTAGTAGCTGTTTCACTTTCTAGAAAAGAAAAATAACCAAAGGTTAGCTTGTCTAAGCTCGCCATATAAAGTTATCACATGCTAAATTCTTATATTTTTATAGATTAATCTTCGTTCCTACGTTGTCAAACATTTCCATTATCATGATTTTATAAACTTCTACGATTTCAATAAAGTATTATTATCGATTGTCGATTTTCAGGCACTGTCGGTTCTTAGGCACGCTGATTTTCGCGCACACTCGATTTTCCGGCACAGTCAATTTTCAGAAACACTAGATTTTCAAGCACTGCCGATTTTTAAGTCTGACATGGTCGATTTTCGGTTCTCAGGCATTGTCGGTTTTCGAGCACACGATTAATGGCTATTGACATTATTGTACCATTATATTAATAATACTGTATTTAAGCTACTCCAGTAGAATTAGTATACCTGACCCTTTTAACGGCGAGTGTGTCTTGCCTTTGTTTTATTGTATAGATATTCACGAGTGTGGTTTCTACTATTAAAACTCGTTGTTACCTAAACTGGAATAGTTTCCGACAGTGATCTATTTATGTGATTGTAATAATAAATACGTATAGCTAGCTGTAAATTCATCGTGTGTTTCTCAATGTTGTTTTTAAATAATTTTAGTTATTTGAATTTCCGTATAATATTGAAAATATTTGCCTATTGTGAGGCTATGAGTATCACAATGTTTAGATACTCGGTCTATGTGAAGCCCTGTAAGTAATGCCAGACAGGATTATAAGGCACAATATTGAAAATTGTTATGTTACGTTTTAACTGAAAATTAAGAAAGACCTTTGTAATTGAAAAACAAATTATCTATTAGATGACACAACCAAAGAAGTAAAACGTGAACTGGATATACAGTACAGTAATTGCTAAAATGTTGTGATAGATGTAGACATTCCTTATTCATTACATTTAACAACTTTAGTGACTTAAAATTTAGAAAAGTTAACATGGTTATTATGTAGGTCTATTATATATTCTATTATTTAGTGAACATATGCCTTTGTATCAGCTGCATTCAGTAAACTGCTGTGTTCAATATTAATATAATTTATACTGAATTCTCGCATGTTTAGATTTTGTAGCAAATTTGTTTTATTTTTGTTTGATATTTATTGCTCTCATACAACCACAATACAAAATACACATTCAGATACAAAGGATAAATAAAAATGGGAGCAAGATGGTAACTCTATAATTTTGGAAGCTTGTTTCCATAAGGGTCCTCAATTATGATTGCACAGTTGCCTATTTCAAATAACTTTAAAAGTATTCCTAGAAAATGTACGGTACTCTTTTATCAACATATTGAGATGACATAATGTAAGCAATATTATTTTAATACACTGTAACTTGCTTGTATTTTTTTTTTGCAATGTGTTTAATCTACATTCAAGACCTATTAATATTCAGAGTGTCCACATAAGAATTTGCAATAGTTATTCTTTGTTACACTAACAAGGTGGGTAAATTGTTTATAGAGATTACATGCGACAATAATAATAATAATAATAATAATAATAATAATAATAATATTTATTCAGCATAAAAGAACAATTTAGCCAGGATGCGAGAATAGGCGAAAGCCCAAACAATCAATGTACTCGCTCCATAGAACACAAAATAAAAATAACAAATTTAAACTTAGATACTAAAAATTTAAATTGAAACTCGTCACTGCGGACGAGTTAGGTGATCCGCCGCACTTTGACCCCCAGGAAGTGCGGCGGTGTGGATTGAACAGTTTTTTAATGCTGAAAAATTCAGTTTTTTAAAAAAGAATTAGGAGGACGTTAAAAGATTTACTCATGTGTACGTGCACGTCATGACGCACGTGCGCATGATAATGTCACAAAATTTTGACTCCTGATATGAGATATATGTATCTCTCATTGAGAAACGCCTTCTTATCATTTATAATATTTATCATATAAAAATTCAGTTTTTTGAATTCAGATGTCAATATGATGACATCACAATGTCCGATCAGCCATAATGATCTATAAAATCATATCTACTTGACTTCGTCGACAGCTTTGCACACAACGCGTGTTTCACCGATTTGAAAACCAGAACCAGATTCAGGGTGACACGATACAGTTGGATTACTTGAATAGTTATCCGTCGCCGTTGGTTTTGCGTACTTTACATAAGGCTCCGTTGAAATTATCTTGTCCTCATGACACATAATTACTGGAGGCTCTGTATCTAATCGAATCAATAAAAATATACTTTTATAAGGGTATAATTTGTATATCAGTAAAACAGCAGTGATTTATTCATCTGGTGTTATACAAACATACGTTTTAAATCATTTTACTATAGATTGTTGCTGCACCCGCTTATAACAAAATATCTTTATAAACATGCTTTATGATTTTATTTTCCTACCACATAATATCGCAAGTATAAACAAGTTACAATCCCGGCATAACCATTAAAGGAGTTTTTAATATTTAGGATGAAACAACTACAGTTCTAAAATAAAAATATCCAAAGAAATGCAAGTTTTCAACTCAGATCTTAATGATCTAAATCTTAATGATTCTAAATTTGGCAACAATGGTTAAACTTTTACAGTGTGGAATAGCGACTAACCTATGATTACTTGAAAATTGCAGACAGCATTATTATCAAAGGTATCAGTTGCTACGCATGAAACTAATGTAGTATCATTGAACAAGCTTCCAGACAAATGGTCACACGTGATATCAACCCCCACATCATCGGTTCCAATGACATCGAAATAGACATAACTTGGGGTATTATACGCGTGATCCTCAGGGCAGGCAAAGTTTACTGCGAGAAGAAATGAATATTTCTGATCTAAAGCATCGTCATACAGTATGTTTATAATGTAATCTAAACTAAATTATTGAAATATCTTATAAAGTAAACACATAACATATTGATTAATATAATTTTTTGGTTGGTGTCAGAAGAGTTAAAAGGCAAAGACAAGAGCAAATACAGTTCGCCCTCAAATTCCAGACCACCTTTAGAACCTAAATATTTGGGGTGGTCTTGGAGTTGATCTCCAATTAGAGGGCTAGCTTTGTGTTACTGGTTGAAGATTATTATTTGGGTCTTTGGAAAAGTGGTCTTGAGTTAGAGGGGTCTCGAATTGGAGGGTGTACTGTGTATATAGTGTGATGTAAAACATTAGCCCTATAGGCCTATATCAAAATTAATAAAGTCATAAAAGTAACAAATTACAAATAATAGGCCTAAAACATCTAAACATCTGAATAAATAATGTAGAGAACTACCTGAAACAATATGGCCAACAACTTGAAAAACGTATAAATGGAGCTACAACAAGTACATAGTATCAGTCGAAAAGACCTATGCACAATTTATTCGAATATTTCTCAGAGCGCTTAAAAATGCTTTATATTTTGAATGTACGTGTTTAAAGAATCAGCTATTTATCACATTTATTAATATCAGTTCGGTTAATGAAATCATGGAGGAATAAGTTCAGAACTTATTCCTCCATGATGAAATATAACATGATCATACATACAGACATTAACAACAAAAGAACAGTTAGCTGTATTATTGACATAGTCCCTTGCAGTACACGCAACAGTCGTGTCACCAACAGCAAACATTGATCCAGAAACAGGAAAACAATCAACAGTCAGTTCGGACAAGTCGTCAACTGCTAATGGCTGGATATAGTTAACCAACGGAATGATTGATGTCACCCGGTCCATACTACAGTTTATCAATGGGTCTTTTTTGTCTACGTTATAAAATAATAAAGATAAAGACACACATTGTATTACAATAATGTTTTATCAAATGCTATAGTGTAATGGAACTAAATTGAGATGTTTAACAATGCATAAACGAGCATGGCGCATTTAGGTTGGAGTGGGAAAAGATGGAATAGTAAAACCAGGCTGGGAGGCGAAATTTTTTTCCTGGACGTTTGAGACAGTGTCGATTGGTGGCGCTATAGGATTTGGCGGTGGCGGCGGCGGTGGTGGCGGTGATAGTAGTAGTAGTAGCAGTAGTAGTAAGCCTGCACAACATGAGGATATATACATAACTTAGCAATAAAAATAATAGTTATAATAATAATAAATAATCATATATGTAGGTGATCTTAGTGTATCCGAATAAATATTTAATTGTATTGTGTTAAATTCATTTTATCATTGAGTTTATTCATTAATAAATGGTAATTGTAGTGGCATCGTTGTTTCACATATAATGTCGACCTATCCGAAATCATGAACACACACAGAGTACAGTACAAGAAATGATGACAAACAGTAACGTAACATTGTCTGTACAGTATCTTTTTAAGATGGGGTGATGCCAATATAATAGAAAACAAGTCCCACTGGTTACGAGAAATCAACTATGTTTATTATAGGCCAGTTTATTCGTAGTCATCATCATCATTAGGCCTATTGTCACCATTATTTAATCATTGTCATCGTTTTTCATAAACTACCGTAGGCCTATCTGTACCTATATATTGTACTTGTGCATTTTAAACGTCAAGTAAACAAACTTCATTTCGTAGAACTACCCGTGACTGGGTGCCCAGACCTTACAGTTTTTTGTAATCATAGCCTAATCCTTATTAGCTTAAACATAGGCATATATGTTATTACTTCGTCATGCAAACCTTCAAAAAATACTTTTTTCTAATCATTATTCATTTCTAAAATATATATATCAGAATTATAATAAAAAGGGGTTACAAGGCTGTGGTTTTCAAATATTCTACGGTAATCTTCCTCATAGGTTGGTCCTACGCCTGCATAATACACTAATTAATTACACATTAATATTCATGATTTTATTGCCGAATCCTATAGCGAATATATTATATAGCGAAAATATTTGACAATCGCATTTTATAGAGAAAGAAAATCACATTTCATTAAGAAATTATTATAATCAAACTACGCGACGGAGGGGCTAAAGGCCCCGAGGGGGGGGGGCGGGCTAGTGAAGCGAATTGAGTCTCGCTTGGCTGGGGGCCGCCCAGGGCCCCCAGTGGGGGTCCAGGGGGCTTCAACCCCGGGAAGCCATGGATATTTGATGAATTAAAATTCATGAAATTTTTTATTTGTTTGTTCCCCGCCAAAATCTATCGTCTTCCCCGACGGGGAGGTTATGCTTCCCTGACGGGGAGGCTATAGCCCTATAAGAGACAGGTCACCAACAGCAAACAGGTTTATAAGAGTGTAGCCTTCCTGACAATAGCAATCATAGCCACCGTCATGATGGCTAATGCATCCCTGGCTGCACAATTTCGGACTTGTCTGTTTACAAACATCAGAATCTTAAAAAAAAAAATACAAAATTTACTTTATTTTAAAATTATTGTTAACTTTATAAAAGGCAATTTTAATTGTTGTGTTCTATTATAAGTCTCTAAGAAGTCAGCTTGGAAGGCAGTGGTGGCGCCAGAGGGGGGGTGCGGGGCCATAGCCCCCTGTCGGGGAACATAGCCCCCCCCCCCGTCGGGGAAGACGATAAATTTTGTCAAGGAACAAACAAATAAAAAAAAATATTTACATGTAATATTTAGCCACCATATTGTTTGTGTTAACTTTTCATCACAACAAAAATAACATAAAATAATAATAATAATTCAATGAGACTAATTAAAAATAATTTGCGTTCTGTTATGACAAATGCTCATTTAGATAGCCTCATGATGGTTGGAATACATCGTGATAGGTGAAGCAACCTCGACCATGACAGCGTGGTTGACAGATTGTATGCAAAATTTCCAAAATATATTTGAAAATAAATTAGATGGTTACATTGCATACCCTGTTTCAAAGCTGATTTCAACATTAGAAAGCATAGCCTACATGAAGTCATATTATAGTAACTCGATGCCTATCAAATAAGTAATAAAAATTTGCCATAATTTATCAAAT
This sequence comes from Anneissia japonica, assembly GCF_011630105.1. Taxonomy (NCBI): domain Eukaryota; kingdom Metazoa; phylum Echinodermata; class Crinoidea; order Comatulida; family Comatulidae; genus Anneissia; species Anneissia japonica. Next base: position 927,944 of record NW_022712275.1, read on the forward strand.
ATCTGTGGCTTCCAGGGGCCTTCGCCCCCTGGACCCCCACCGGGGGCCCTGGGCGGCCCCTTGGCCCCTAGCCAAGTGAGACTCGATTCGCTCCACTAGGCCCCCCCGTCGGAGCCTTTAGCCCCTCCGTCGGGTAGTTTGATTATAATAATTTTTTAATGAAATGTGATTTTCTTTTTGTATAAAATGCGATTGTCAAATATTTTTTCTAAATAGATAAAAAATGAAGGCATTCATACATACTTGGTAACAGTTAGAATTACCAGAATAAATTTCAACATTGCCCACAATACGGCTAACGTACGAATAATATCATCAACTACAAAGGAGAACACTTTGGATATTTATTTTACCAATAGTAATCTCGGTCCCCGTTTGTGTGGTCAGCCTGTCTTCTGGTGGACCAATAGTTTGAACAGAAGGTGGTGTCAGTGGATTTATTGTAGAACTGTCACATGTACGCCCATCTTGCATTAGGAAAGAGTTTGTGGGACAGAGACAGGAATATTTAGCCGAATTATCGCTCACATGAGGGGCAGCTACACACAGATCAGAGCATCCACCGTTATGACCTCCACAATAGTTAATAATTCCTAAAGTAAAAAAGAGAGGGGCACAGTGTTAACTGCATTATTAAAAAAAATCACAAAACATGAATAATTTGGAATAAAGTCTTACCGTTAATTTGTTTTTGAGGATGATATATTTGGATGCCTGTAGGTCGAGAAAGGTTATCAACTAAAATGGTATGGTTTCCATTGAATTTGTTAGCTTTAATGATACCCTTTATCTGCCAATCTGTGATGTAGACATAATCTTCGAAAACAGTGATGCCGAACGGATGAGGCAATATTGAATTTGATTGGAGGATGGTTCGTCTACCCTGGCCGTTGTAGTCGATGCTACTTAGGCTGTGTTGAGTAAGACCATCAACCCAAAAAAGGAGATCACTAATCAGATCAGTGGTCAGACCATTTGGCCAATATATATCAGTGTCCACGAGGGTCAGTCTTTGCATTCCGTTCATTCCTGCGCGTTCAATCTTGGGAGCTTGACCCCAATCAGACCAGAACATGTACCTGTAGAAAAACATAAAATAGTATTCAAGAAAAACAAGAATTCTGTTAAAAAGAACTTTGCAACGTTTTAAAACGTAATATAATAACTAGTTATTAGAAATAAAGGCATGCTAACCTACCTAGGCATATGTTGGCAGATCAGACAAACTAGGCTTAGCCCAACTAGTCTTCGCCCAATTAGTCTTCAATTAAATAAATTATACACACTATATTTGTTCGATGTCGTAGTAATTTATGTATGAAAGTGCGTTCTTCAGGCCTATCGTTTCATCGATCCATGGAAGAAAAACTATTCAATATTGTTGGAATATAATAATATAATGCCTATATCTTTGATTTTTTTTGTCTATGTATAGGCCTAAAGAATGAGATAAAAATTACCTCACCTTTTTTTGAAAGGGGAAACCTTGAATTTTGAAGAACTTAAAGGTCATTAAAAGACTCCTCAGAAGTCAGGAAAGCTCATTTCTGGCTATCTAGGAATCAAAATCTTCCCGGGGAGGACTCTGGACCCCCATTCATTTTGGGTTATTTTGGAAACATTTTGAACCCCCCTCTTTCAAATCTTGGATCTGCCCCTGACCAGATAATAGAAATAAAATCTTACCCGATTCTTGGGTCAATAGTAATAGCTCTTGGCTCATCTAAATTATCAGAAATGAGAATAGTACGTTTGCTTGGATCCTCAAGACTTGCAACTTCAATTCTGTTGGTTCCCGTATCAGTCCAGTAAATGTTGCGGTAGACCCAGTCAATGCATAGCCCATCTGGTATGTTAGCCCCAGTTATGACGACTTCTGGCGAACTAGTACCATTTATATTAGAGCGGTAGATCTCATCTAGAACAACGTCTGACCAGTAGACCTGCTTTTCCCTGAAGTCGTAGTCTACGGCTACGGCGTTTGTCTGACCGTATACGATCGTTCGATATTCATTCTTAAGTGGGTCATATCCTCGGACAGTGTAACGGTCTGCAAAAATGATTAGTGGGTCTGGTCCAATAGCTCGGCAGTATGTGTGGTTTATAAGAGTGTAGCCTTCCTGACAATAGCAATCATAACCCCCGTCATGGCTAATGCATCCCTGGCTGCACAATTTCGGACTTGTATGTTTACAAACATCAGAATCTTGAAAAAAAAAATAGCAAAATTTTCTTTATTTTAAAATTATTATTAACTTTATAAGGCAATTTTAATTGTTGTGTTCTATTATAAGTCTCTAAGAAGTCAGCTGGGAAGGCAGTGGTGGCACCAGAGGGGGCTATAGCCCCCCGTCGGGAAAGCATAGGCCCCTCCCCGTCCGGGAAGCATAGGCTCCCCCCCGTCGGGGAAGCATAGATAAATTTTGTCGAGGAACAAACAAATAAAAAAAATATTTACATGTAATATTCGTTTAGCCACCATATAGTTTGTGTTAACTTTTCATCACAACAACAATAACAATAATAATAATAATAATAATAATAATTCAATGAGACTAATTAAAAATAATTTGCGTTCTGTTATGACAAATGCTCATTTAGATAGCCTCATGATGGTTGGAATACATCGTGATAGGTGAAGCAACCTTAACCATGACAGCGTGGTTGACAGATTTCATGCAAAATTTCCAATATATATTTGAAAATAAATTAGATGGTTACATTGCATACTCTGTTTTTTGCTTTATTCAAAATGTTTTGGTTTTGGAAGCTGATTTTAACATTAGAAAGCATAGCCTACATGAAGTCATATTATAGTAACTCGATGCCTATCAAATAAGTAATAAAATTTCGCCATAAATTCATCAAATATCTGTGGCTTCCAGGGGGCTTCGCCCACTGGACCCCCACCAGGGGCCCTGGGCGGCCCTTTGGCCCTCCCCCCTGCCAAATGAGACTCAATTCGCTCCACTAGCCCCCCCCATCAGGGCCTTTAGCCCCTCCGTCGGGCAGATCCAGGCGCCACCACTGTGGGAAGGAAGAGTAAAATCCAAGTGTTAAATCGAGCGTACTTTGTTTGCTACAATTACTGTTCAATGTACAATATTTAATACCATAGGCGTAGATCCCGGGGGAATGGAGGGGATATATCCCCCCAATATTTGACAAGGGGGGATGGTCCATTGTATCATCCCCCCAATATTTTGACTATGTATGGGATAAAATGGAGCTTTACACACTTCAAAAGACTGTCACAGAAATAATTCGCACTGTCTTATACTCTTACAAAGATGAAAATTAGCATAATGTATTAGTGTTGATAACAATATTATTTTATCTGGTACCAATCTAAGCTCTTCTTTTCTTAGATGTTAGATGTGCTTGCAAAGAGAGCCGCATTTCACACTGAAGGGTGTGTACGACATCAGTAATGTTATATCAATTCCAAGAATGTTTAAGGTTATATCGGTTGATGAGGAATTTATTGATTAGGCCTATAACAGCAAATTGCATCAAGTTATTTTGCAAAAACAAGGTTTCCAGCTTCAGAGGGGGGCACATTGGCGCTAACACCAGGTGCGTAACAAGGGTCTTGGGTCAGAGTGGGTATATTTTTTTAAAATTTTTTATTTCAACCATCTTTAAAGAGGGTAACCCTTCTAGTTTAGCCCAGTAGGTTAACTGACATTCAGGGGCCCTCTTTAATAAAATTAAAGAACAATA
>NW_022712275.1:931784-937754 GCF_011630105.1 Anneissia japonica
TAATTTCCCGGTTAGTAATTTACCATACCCACCCCACCCCACTCCCAATATAGGAAACAATACGACAAAGGGCTTATCTTATTTATAATATAGGCCACACACGTGTGTTTGAAACTAAATATAAGCATTTTGATCATGGTTGTATTTATTACAAACACATTCTTTCACCATCTATACACATTGAGGCCCTTCTTTTAGGTTTAAATGATCTATCTTAAATTTGTCTTTCTTGAGTTTGGGACTATTATGTGTTTAAATAACTTAAAAGGATAAAACTAAAAAAAGCCCTAAAAATATTTTTGTGTTTTTAATTCTAATTTCGTCGGAATTGATGAGAACTATCTAAAATGTACAATTTATAGAGGAAATTGTCCTACGGTAACAAGAAATGCGCGCAAAGAATTTGAGAATTTTAGGCACTTTCTGAGGATGCATTTGTCAAGGAGTGGAGAAAGATTTCCAAAGATGGATATTTTCCCCTTGTCCCCCGATGTTTTTAATTCTAATTTCGTTGGAATTGATCAAAACTCCCTAAAATGTGCAATTTTTAGAGGAAATTGGGCCATGTTAACAAGAAATGCGCGCGAAATTTGAGGTTTTAGGTACTCTCAGGGGATGAAAGGGCATTTATAAAGGATGGGGGGTGGGGAAGATTTTTCAAAGATAGATATTTTCTCCTTGTCCCCCAGTGGTTACGCCATCGGGCAGCATAGATCAAAGGAGTTATGACAGTTTTTGAAGTGGAGAAGGGGTTGCATGGGTGTTTGAGTCTGGTCATTATGATATCTTCCTTTTTATTCTTGTCTTTATTTTTCTCTTCTCTTTTTCTTTCCTTTTCTTTTCCTCTTCTTTCTCTTTCCCTCCCCCCTTTCTTTTCTCTTATTACCCAGCCCGGTACGATGGCTTGGGCAGCCCGGTAAAAACCGTCAAGGGAGGGAGGGGCAGTTTTCCCCCTGCCCCCCCCCGCGTCTGTTACGACACTGGCTAAAACGCCAATCATCCCCCCCCCAATGAAAAATATTTTTCTACGCCAAATAGAATAGTTGAAAATCATCTACATCATCATCATAATATTTTTTAAAGAATTCAATACTTGCAACGAAAGCAGAGACTCAAAATCCTTTACCAAAAGAACTAGATGTTGTTGCCAGTAACGGACCGGACTGGGAAGCAATGTATGCACAACAGATGCAAAAGGGATTATCAAGCTTCCATAAAAACAACGAAAAGAGCTCTGCAACAGCATACTTCAAAAATCTCCTGCATACACTTCAAATTACTCTACGACTCGCCACTGGTAGCCACATTGTGCTATTGCTTATACTACTTAGCCTAATATGTTGCTTGTAAACTAACCTGGGGTTTGAGTTGTAGTAACAACCAAAGTATACAAAATAATTCTGACAGGTTACTACATTTGTTTTTTGAACATACTGTACTAATATTTAAGGTGGCAATTTACGTTGGAGCTGTGCAACTACAAATCTTTTGCATCCCAGTCAAATTACTTACGGCTTGCCACTGTTTACCACAATTATGTTATATTCTTAAATAGTCCTTTTTCACGAATCGGTAGACATCATGAAGTGATGACAAACATTGCGAATCAGCGGTGCGTAACCAACAGAAATAAGATAAGCTTTTGGGCTGATTTTCTGACATCATGTTATTTAAAAAATCATAACTCCATAGTTATGTAGACTGGTCTTTTAAGAACATTTTCCTGGAAAAATGTTTTGGAAACGACGCCCCGTTATGGAGTTATGGTTTTTTAAATAACATGATGTCAGAAAATCTGCCCAAAAGCTTATCTTATTTCTGTTGGTTACGCATCGCTGATTCGCAATGCTTGTCATCACTTCAAGATATCTACCGATTCGTGAAAAAGGCATATTCCTTAGGTTACATAGTAAGATATTTTTTGTAAACTTACCTGGGGCTTGAGTTGTTGAAGCAGCAACTACAATATAAATAATATATATATATATTATTTTACCATAGGTTATATATGTTATATATGTTTTTACCATAGGTTAAATATGTTTTGAACACAGTGTGACTGTTACTTTCGAGCTCTGCTCTTATACATCAATCGACCACTCTAGCATTTATCTTTAAGCATCTGGTAGTCATAGTTACCTACCGTCTCGCATCGTGCTGGACGGTTCGCGATTTTTTTTTCCCGTACGAAACATTTACATGAAACTCCACTCGGGCCGTCTCGACTGAATCGACCCGAAAATCTCATCAGAATTCAGGTCAAAGGTCATTTGTAGAACGTCGCATGTCTAATTTTTGAAAATACATTGATGTTACCATGCTAATACCAATGGAATATAATATTTGATTGAGCTGCACGAGTAATGACAAGTGTTATTTTAAATTGAGTTACATGCTGTGACAATTTTTATTTTTTAGTTAGGTCTGGGTTTTACATAATTACCTAGGCCTAATAACTATTAAAAACACACTTTCTGGGAACACAGAGACTAAGGAAAAGCGCGTTTCTCGGGGCGTTTCTTCATCAAATGAAACAGGGTGACAGTTACTGTATTTTCAAACTAAGAGCTGAGAATAGACAGTTCTAAAATACTGGATGCCATAAGACCTGCCAAAATGGCAGAGCAACAATGAATGTATAAAAGAGGCCTAAGCCTAGTTAATAATATCAGGCATAGTAATCTGCAGGTTCTTGATTACGAGGCTAGACCAAGCTAACAAGTTATGTAATGAAGAAATGATTATTTATTTATTATTATTATTATAATTATTATTAATTATTATTATGTTACTATAAAACCCAACCTGTAGGCCTACCTTAAGGGGACTTAGACAATGGAGGAATTAGAGGGCAATTAAAAAATCGACGGAAGCGGAAATAACACAAAAAATATTCCCTTGGGCTAGTTATAGGCCTATTAAATAGTATGGTTCTTCATTACAAGGTTTAGTCCAAGGTAATAATGCTGAAATTATTATTATTATTAATATTATTATTATTATTATTATTATTATTATTATTATTATTATTATTATTATTATTATTATCATTTAAAATTACATTACAAGGATAGTTTGGCCAAGTTCAATAACGGAGCAGAATGGTATATTTTATTTATTTGATAATATTTATCTTATGCAATCTACTTTTTATTTCATGCTTCAATTTTTTTCAAAATTTCAATCAACGTCATGTACAAACACTCCCTGAAATCGTTTAAAAACAAATCTTCAGATCGTCGCAGCATCCCCTCCACCGCCCCGCCCACCCAACTGGTGGCGTCACTCACGCATTTCAAATCTCTTAGGTTAGTAACTATGAGTATGTGGTGAATAAATGAAACTTAAAACATATCTAATTTCATCATTATGGAAATGATAATGGTGATAATGATTAATAATGCTTATATTGATAATAACAATGATCATTATCATCATAATGATAATGATGATGATATTGTTATGATAATGATAATGACAATGGAGACGACCACGATGATAATGATGATGGGAATTATAATGAAAATAATAATCATAATCATGATAATATTAACAATAAGAATAATAATGATAATGATGATAATAATAATAACATAATAATAATAATAATACAGTAATAATAATAATAATGATAATAATAATAATAATAATAATAATAATAATAATAATAACAATAATAATAATAATATATTAATAATTCTGTAAAGATATGTTTTAGATAATTAAAAATTGTTGAAAAATTAATTATGTTGATCGATACATACCGAATGCTGCAGTGGAAAGTAAGACAAGGACAATCAGCCAATTCTTTTCCATAATCATTTTTAGGAGGATCAACTAAAATCAAATCTGTAAAACCGAAAAGAATTCAAAAACAGCATTGAATAGCTATACATGTTAATACAAGGTACAAGATACAAGTCAACTTTATTGTCAAAAAATTCTGAGATATTTTTGTACATAAAATAGAATCGTTTATAGATGTGATGAATATCAATTAAAAATTCTCTAGTATTATAAAAATTGGAATTTGTGTAGTTATCTTCTTAATTTTTGATTAAATAAATTTCAAGCAATGTACAATGCTGAATGTCTGAAATGGTTGTTGATATTTTGTGTTGTTTAAGTCTAACCATTTCCGATCTATTTACGATAATGTCTGAGTATAATGGATGGGATGAGTCTTGCATAATTAAATTAAATTTCCTAAGTATAACATTTTTAAAGATATCTTTTAAGGGTTTCACATCGGCTCCAATCACTCTGCCAACCTTGTTAACAATTCTCGATAGTTTACCTTCAATTTCTACGGTGATATGAGAAAACCAAATAATAATACAGTAAGAAAGGATTGACAGAACAACTAAGGAATAAAACAAATGAATAAGATGAGAGTTAAAATTAAACCGTTTCATTCTATATACAAAATAAATTCGTTTGTTTACCTTAGTACGGAGTACTTTAGTGTTACTTAAGTTCATTATCAATACCGGTAATCAGTCCCAGGTACTTATGTCTTTCAACAATTTGCACATTCTCATTATCGATTACAATATTTTCGTGAATAGTTTTATTTTTCCTTCTGAAGTTGACAATAACTTCCTTAGACTTTTTGGCATTTATTACAAGAAAATTCTCCTTACACCATACAATAAAAGATTCAACATAGTAATTGAACAAGGATATGCCATTTTTTTTTATATTAGACCAGTTAGACAAGTGTCGTCAGCAAACTTAATAGCTGTGCATTTCACCTGTGTCCTTGGGCAAGGCACTTTATCTACAGTATGGTACATTGCTTCTCTCCACCCAGGAGTATTTATAAATGGGTACCTGGTAGGGTTAAATGCCAAAATGCGCTGATGTAGCTGCTAAAACTTTATGGAACAGTTTGTGTTCCATAGGCGTCTAATCCAATGACCGGTGGTAGTAATGTGAAGCGCTTAGGGGCCTTGTTGGTATTAAGCGCTATATAAATATAACATATTATACCGTGTTTCTAGACATTTGGACGATACTTTAAATTCCTTTGTGTTTAAAGCCAGACTAAACTCGTTAAAGCATTCCTATTAACATGAAATGTTGTACTGAATGAGAGTCTATTTAATGTTCTACAGTGTACTAGTAATTCGTATTCACTTATACGAATATTTTTGTTACTCGAAAACTTAAATAACATTTAGATTAATTATAGACACAGATCGTAACTTACCTAAAGTTAATTGATATAAATATGTCTGAGGAATCAGGAATATAAATGGACCATGCTGTACATAGGCGTAGATCCCGGGGGTGGGATATATCCCCCCAATATTTGACTGGGGGGGGGGGTGGTCCATTGTATCATTGCAGTGCATATATCCCCCCAATATTTGACTGGGGGGGGGGGTGGTCCATTGTATCATTGCAGTGCAAGTGCAAATTCATAATTTGCACTGTCTTGTGCTTACAAAGATGAAAATTAGCATAATGTACCGTAATAATGTTGATAGCAAAATTATTTTATCTGGTACCAATCTAAGCTCTTCTTTCCTTAGATGTTAGATGTGCTTGCAAAGAGAGCCACATTTCACACTGAAGTGTGTGTACGACATCAGTAATGTTATGTCAATTCCAAGAATGTTTAAGGTTATATCGGTTGATGGGGAATTTATTGATTAGGCCTATAATAGCAAATTGCATCAATTTATTTGAAGTTTCCAGCTTCAGAGGGGGGCACATCACCTGTCCGCACAAGGGCACACATTGGCGCTAACACCAGGTGCGTAACAGGGGTCTTGAGTCAGAGTGGGTATTTATTATTTTTATTTTTTTAAATTTTTTATTTCAACCATCTTAATAGAGGGTACCGTAACCCTTCTAGTTTAGCCCAGTAGGTTAACTGATATTCAGGGGCCCTCTTTAATAAAATTAAAGAATAGTACAAACGACATCATTACAACATAATAATAATAATAATAATAATAATAA
>NW_022712275.1:939613-944420 GCF_011630105.1 Anneissia japonica
TTCATCTATATATATATATATATATATATATATATATATATATAGATTATTATTATATTGTATAAAGATGTATCATTGTAAAATGATTGTGGTGAAGGCGATGACAATAAAAAGAAAAGTCAAGTCGACATATTTTTGGAACATAATTTATTTAACACAAATATTTCGTCCACTCCATCAGCATAAGTCTGAGTCAGTGTAAGTCTGATGCTGGTGAAGTCCACAGGAGTGGACAAATTTGTGTTACTTGGTTGTACTGAATGAGATTCTATTTAATGTTCTACAGTGTACTAGTAATTCGTATCCGCTTATACGAATATTTTTGTTACTCGAAACCTTAAGTAACATTTAGATTAATTATAGACACAGATCGTAACTTACCTGAAGTTAATTGATATAAATATGTCTGAGGAATCAGGTTACGTACTTTATTTCCTTTTGCATAAATAAACCGTGCAATCATTATTGAGCCACTTAATATTTAGCCATTTTATAAAGTTCAGGCATAAAAGTGTATGTAGTACGGTACTTTGTATGAAAATGTATGGACTACTTCCTTGATACAATATCTACTGTGGTTGCAACTGACGGTTATTTTCTATTCTTGGGCTTTTTCTTTTAGCCAAATGTAATGTTGCATTGAATCGGAATACCTTGTCTGTTACGCTTTATTAGTAATAATAATATATTTTCACGAATTATTCTACTTGTTGCATCCTGGTCGGTTATTCCCATATGCCTATAAATATGTTACATTTTAATATAGATCATTAATCGACATTTCTTTTGGCCCCAAATCGGCCTTTTATTGAACAGAACGCTTTTTGAGCGTCGAAATCCGGATATGATAAGAAACAGCAACAGATACTTGTAAGATATTTTTGGTTCATTTTTCTTTCAAACAATGCCTACTTCAACCACTAATGTGTGAGCATGTAGGCGGCACCCGGGCCCTTGGTTACCACATTCCCTTAACGAGGATGTGTTTCTATTGCATCCAAAATCCAGGGGATTCTAGAAACGCTAGTGGGTCAGTTGGAAGACCTATTGTAGGAGTGAGAGGCAGTGGCGTCGAGAGCCAGTAAGGGCCTCGGGGCAACACCTCACATGCCCCCCTCCCCTTCACTTGGGACCCCCACTCGGCCGCTCCCCAAATTAAGTCTCCTCCTAGGACCCTATTTGTCCAAACAAACATATATGAATATGATTCCATGTAATTATTTCTTTGCAATGTAGATGTATCAGAATAATCTGATGAATAAACGATAATAATTATATATATAATACACGTATATACATACCACTTTGCATCTGGTTTGGAACGGGAGAGCATTGGGTGGACTATTCCCCTGGGGGGATTATTCATCTAGTAATAAAAATACAGAAAGACTGAGAAAGACGCCCATAAAACAATAATGTAGAGTTTGTTCTGACAACAAATTTTTCATCGCTTGGGCTCGGGCTCTATGGAGATTTTGTTCTTACCCCAAAAATTTTTCATCTTGGTCCGGGCCCCCCAGTAGACCCGGGCCCCGGAGCAGCGACCTCCCTGACCCCCTCCCCCTCTACTCATGGATGTCAAACATAACAACTAAAATTATCGGGTGACTGGTGTTTGGCATTGGGAATGAACCCTAGGATTAAACCAACCACTAATTTTCGAATGTGACTTTGTTTTGGAAATATATTTTAGGCTTAAAAGGAACCTAGAAAGATGGTATTTTTCTATAGGGGATTTTTGATATGTCATTAGTAATAGAATCAACTTTAAAATCGTTTTTTGGCAATTTTCGCAGCGTGACGCCAGTGTAAGCTACTGTAACCAAAAATCGCACGGGGTTGTTAATATTTTGTAGTGTTTGCCTTTCATAGATAACGTGTCGTCACGCTATTGTCATGGTACTGGAAATTCCTATTTGCAAGTTTATTCTAGAAAGTACTGAGGAGTGAAAACAATTTTTAAAAGTTGTGTGTGCATTTGAAACCTGTCGTAGTTTCAATTTGGTCAAAATAATATCGTTCGTCATTCACTCCCATTCCTTAGTAAAGTTTGCAAAGTAAGTAGAGTAGGTAGGTCCGCAATTGATTGGCCTTTCATTCGGTATATCAGCACGCACTTCTGTGGTTTTGGTCAATCGAGCATGTCTCAGGTAGCCCTATATATTGTTCATATATAAGCAGAAACCACTACGAAAACAGTTGCTACACACACACACACCCACACACACATATATACATATATATGTATATATATATATATATATATATAAATATATATATATATATATATGTATATATACATGTATATATATATAGATGAAAGCTCAAGTATATATACTGTCTCTTATACACATCTAGATGTGTATAAGAGACAGGGCTTATATATATATATATATATATATATATATATATATATTGTATAAAGATGTATCATTGTGAAATGATTGATTGTGTTGAAGGCGATGACAATAAAAAGAAAAGTCAAGTCGACATATTTTTGGAACATAATTTATTTAACACAAATATTTCGTCCACTCCATCAACATAAGTCTGAGTCAGTGTAAGTCTGATGCTGGTGAAGTCCACAGGAGTGGACAAAATATTTGTGTTAATTGGTTGTACTGAATGAGATTCTATTTAATGTTCTACAGTGTACTAGTAATTCGTATCCGCTTATACGAATTTTTTTGTTACTCGAAACCTTAAGTAACATTTAGATTAATTATAGACACAGATCGTAACTTACCTGAAGTTAATTGATATAAATATGTCTGAGGAATCAGGTTACGTACTTTACTTCCTTTTGCATAAATAAACCGTGCAATCATTATTGAGCCACTCAATATTAGCCATTTTATAAAGTTCAGGCATAAAAGTGTGTGCAGTACGGTACTTTGTATGAAAATGTATGGACTACTTCCTTGATACAATATCGGTTATTTTCTATTCTTGGGCTTTTTCTTTTAGCCAAATGTAATGTTGCATTGAATCGGAATACCTTGTCTGTTACGCTTTATTAGTAATAATAATATATTTTCACGAATTATTGTGCTTGTTGCATCCTGGTCTGTTATTCCCATATGCCTATAAATATGTTACATTTTAATATAGATCATTAATCGACATTTCTTTTGGCACCAAATCGGCCTTTTATTGAACAGAACGCTTTTTAAGCGTCGAAATCCGGATATGATAAGAAACAGCAACAGATACTTGTAAGATATTTTTGGTTCATTTTTCTTTCAAACAATGCCTATTTCAACCACTAATGTGTGAGCATGTAGGCGGCACCCGGGCCCTTGGTTACCATATTCCCTTAAAGTGAGAAACCTAATGTCCAAAAAAACAGGTTTGCGAGATAGGCTTGCCCAAAGCAATTTTATTGCATTTTCCGGATATTTTGGGTATGCTGAATCCAAAAATGCAAAGGTCCATTTTTTCCGAGATTGTCTTGGCGGCCATTTTGGAATTTCAAAATGGCCGCCATTTATACAGTAAAAGTAACCATAACTGCGCTATTAGAGTAGGTATCGACATGATTTTAGTACCAAACCCTATATTCTCAATGTTAACCTGTCCAATGGTGATATTCTCACAAACCATAAATGGCAGCCATCTTGAATTTCAAAATGGCTGCCAGTTTGAAAGTAAAATAGCAATAACTGTGCTATTAGAGCAGGTATCAACTTGATTTTGGTAGCAAACCATAGGTTTTCGATGTCAATCTGTCCAATGGTCATATTCTCACGAATCAAAAATGGCGGCCATCTTGAATCCCAAAATGACTGCCATTTGCACAGTAATAAAAAACAAAACTGTGCCATTAGAGCAGGTCAACATGATTTAGGTAGCCAAACCCTGTGTTTTCAATGTCAAGCTGCCGAATAGTGATATACACATGGATTCAAAATGGTGGCCATTTTGAATTTCGAAATGGCCGACAATTTTCTAACACAAACTGCTTAGTTTTTTGCGAAGTAATGTCAATTATTAATTGCAAAACCCAAGTTTTAATTGCAAACCTATCAACAAATTAACCTGTCTAATGGTTATATTTCAAGTGGAATCATACATTTCTTGGACCATGAAGGCAGAAAGACAACACATGTGAAGTACCAAAGAGAAATCCAAAAGGGGCTTTGTCATGATTCTGTATGTCAGTGGTCTATCGGAAAAGATCAGATCGAATGAGCACACACAACTTTAATACATGATTCAGACTTAAAAATAAGTTGAGAGAACTAGTGCATCCGAAAAACAAGATTCCATGAGCAAACACTCACCTTATAGTTATTATGTGGTCATTGCGACCAATAGTAAAAGGTTTGACCACTTAGGTGAACATGAAATGAGGTTGAAAAATATAAATAAAGGGGTACGAACTAGAGCCAACATGGGTTCTTCTTAATGAGACATGCACAAATCAGCAATCACTGGACATATGGTCACACACAACCACATCCCAGATTGGAAATACTAAAAGTTACAGGGGGAACTGATGTCGGCAGTAGATGAATAAGGATCTAAATGGTTCAGAAGTAAAGACAATAATATTAACAGAGACGAGGGAGTACACCAATTGTCCCATGTGTTTGAACAATTTTTGTCGACCCACAACAAGACCCAGGGACTCCTGCTTACATCAGACCAGGAGAGGTTTGCCGACACAATACCACCAGTCGGCAAGCTGGAGATAGATATGCAGATTTCTAAACGTTAGTTTCAGGATGGTAACTGAGTGACCAAAACTGTCATACGTATGTTTTTTAAAGTCTAAAATATCTAAGAAATTTAACGTAAATATCGA
>NW_022712275.1:944472-946102 GCF_011630105.1 Anneissia japonica
TCAATTACTTCTAAAGGAAGAGGTCACAATTAGGTGCACAGGGCAAGGAGGTATCGGCAAAGACAGTAGAACAAGGAATGCGCAAACTACTGTTTTGTTCACTATGGGTTATTCTTCCAAAAAATAAGAGTTGGATCTACTTCATTGGTATTTTTACCATTTGGCAATACCAAAATATACTTGTGTGATTGGGGACAACGTATCAAGTTAATGGAACAAAGACAGAGGTTGTTTCCTTATCTTTGCTAATGGTTAGAGTTTAACATGATCAATATATCAATAATAAATAATGACAGCATCAAAGACACAGATTAACGATTACAAACCAGATAAAACAGTCCAATTTTGTTAAAAATTCGACAGATATGATGTTCAAGATTTAGTGTAGTGCAAACTATTAAAAGAACAAACCAAAACCAATTAATATGACATCGAAAGAAATTTGGCAATAAACCATGTGTCTGTGATAGATATTATCTTTTGGAAAAATCAAGTCATCTATGGCACATGGGCACATCCATTTGGAGAATGCAGTTTAAAGAGTTGGTTATTGATTAGGGAACAGATACCAAGGTCAACACTTTCAATTGTCGGAAGATGTTAAACATTATCAGGATGGATCAAATGAGAGACACATTGATGCTACCGTATTTTATAGACTGCCTTAGACACAAAACTAATAAATGCTTACTTGCCACCCTATATCAATGTTGGTTATTGCAAATGAAAAAATAGGAAAATTACTGTGGTTACCTTGATATGACTTGTGTATAAGTCTGTACATGACACTTTAACAATTCCAATATTATCTCAGTCAAGAGAGAATTGTTGATGGGAGCAATATTAATGGGTCATGCCAACAACATATTTTACTCTTCCAGCACCCAAAGCAGTCGTAGTGGTGGCTAAATTTGAGTTCCAGAAAAAATTGCGCAAGAACTATAATTTTCAGCCCGATTTTATGGTGTAGACGTCTGTTCAAGCACTTTTAAAGTGCTTGAACAGACGTCTACACCATAATAACTGAATTTGCTTTAAAAACTAGTAGTATACAATGAGGCTAATTTGAAGGGCATAGGTGGTATGTATGCCTACCAATTTAATCATTAATGATGAGAGAGTGGGTTAGTGTAATGGTTTCCATTGTGGTTCTTGATCTTGTTCATGTTTGACTACACCAGTTTGGTCTACACCATGTAGATATCTACTACCACCAACATCTACCGGTACATTTTTTTTTTATTATTGTTACTTCGTCATGCAAACTCTTAAACAATAATACCTAATGAAATTAATTTCAAGTTTCAAATGTGTAGATGGCAGAGAAGAATAGCATGACACAAGTTTTATTGTTCTAACAAGATATGTTGATCTGCTGATTAAGGAACTCTTATGTAATTTCTAGACTAATACCGGAGTGGCTGATATTGTAAAAACACTTGACATGCATCTGAAAACATGTCAGTCATTTTGAGTAAAGACAGCTGGCCTCCGTTCTTCATGTGAATATCACCATATTGGACTGGTTAATGTGTTATTAAGTTCGTAATAAATCTTTTTTAATCGACATATTTACTTTAAAAAAAAATAATGCAGTTTTCATAAATGCTAACATTGTGATAGTAAAAAA
>NW_022712275.1:946331-951425 GCF_011630105.1 Anneissia japonica
TTCCAAAACTATCGATGTAGAAGTTTGACACTATGATGATCCTTTATATTATTGAGAAACTACATAATTCATTGATTCTTAAAACTACCTGCATTATATGTTTAAGTTATCTAAATAAATACAGCGTAAATCTGCAAATCAATACATTGTCTCTTCGTAAATATGCATCTGTGGATCGCCAAAAGCCAAATTATCAAACCTTCGTGATTCCAAAGTAGGTGGCGCTGCAGTATCACCATTGCAACGAACAGCATGCAAATTTTATAAAACTGTAAAAACTAAAATAAGCAGCAAAGCAACACACGTTAAAAACTAAAACAAGTACGGTAAAGCTGAAAAGCAATTAAAGCCGGGCACTATTGCCTCGTACGGTACGGCAGTTGTACGACCGTCGGCTGACGAATCCAACCCGGCAACCTGTGAACATAAAGCTGGGCTTTAGAGGCTTCGGTGCGGCGCTTATTCGAGAGCGGCGATTATTTAAAAAAAAAAAAAAAAACAGTATTTGCGTGGCGCTTTCCATGCCCTTTCCTATGTTAAGCCTGTTTTCCACTAGGCAAATTTATTCGCGCGAATCGAAAGCGTTTCGATGGTCTAAACCAAATTTAGCCAAATGTAATGTTGCATTGAATCTGAATACCTTGAATTGTCTGTTACGCTTTATTAGTAGATATTAATTATTCACGAATTATTCTGATTGTTGCACCTGGTCGGTTATTCCCATATGCCTATAAATATGTTACATTTATATAGATCATTAATCGACATTTCTTTTGGCCTCAAATCGGCCTTTTATTGAACAAAAGGCTTTTTAAGCGTCGAAAGTCTGGATATGATAAGAAACAGCGGTTACCACACTCCCTTAACAAGGATGAGTTACTATTGCAGCCAAAAGTCCAGGGGCTTCCAAAATCTAGTGGGTTAGTTGGAAGACCTATTGTAGGTGTGAGAGGGACTGAAATATTGTTTAATCTAATAATAGGCCTAATTAATAATAAGCCAACAATTATTCATTATTCATTAAAAATACTTGTTATTGTTGATTATTTATTGAGTATTTCTTATTTATTATGATTGCATAATAATTAAATTTATAAAATATAATAAATAATTGTTGGTGGTCGTTGGCTGTTTAATTATAACTGATTAGGCGTAATTGACAATAATTTCACCGTCATTGTAACTGCCGTCATATTATAAAACTTTTTTATTATTATCATCATCATTATCGTTTATTGTTATTTTTTATTATTTATCGTTATCCCCACATCACTACCAAAATCATCATCATTATCATTATTGTTATTATCATAATCATCATCATAATCATCATCATCATCATCATCACCACCACCACCACCGCCACATCATCACCATCATTTTCGTGTTGCCACAACAAGCAAAGTGGACAAATTGAAAAATAGATGTTCAACATTAATGAAAACAACACTACAAAAACGTCTGTGATGAGCTTACATCAAGTATTTTTACCAACGATGAGCGCAAAAATATTTAATGTAATAAAAGGTCAATTGCCTAATTTTTATACAGTAGGCCTACTCATGGATGTCAGACATAACAACTAAAAATTATCGGGTGACTGGTGGTTGGCATTGGAAATGAACCCTAGGATTACACCAACCATTAATTTTCGAATGTGGCCGCTTTGTTTTGGAAACATATTTTAGGCTTAAAAGGAACCTAGAAAGAGGGTATTTTTTCTATAGGGGATTTTTGATATGTCATTAGTAATATAGAATCAACTTTAAAATCGTTTTTCGGCAATTTTTATGAAGTGTTAGGCCATGGACTTACCCTTTGGCAGCGTGACGCCAGTTTCATACTGTAACCAAAATTCGTACGATGTTGTTAATATTTTTGTAGTGTTTGCCTTTCATAGATAACGTGTCGTCACACTATTGTGACGGTATTCCTGGAAATTCCCATTTGCAAGTTAGAATTTAGTACTGAGGTGTAAAAACAATTTTTGAAAGTTTGTGTATGCATTTGAAGTTTGAACCCTGTCGTAGTTTAAATTTGGTAAAAATAATATCGTTCGTAATTCACTCCCATATAATTTCCATTCCTTAGTAAAGTTTGCAAGGTAAGTAGAGTAGGCCTAGGTAGGTCCGCAATTGATTGGCCTTTCATTTGCTACCGGTTGGGACTGGGTCGGAGAGGCAGGTGCAATAGCAGCACGCACTTCCGTGGTTAGCTAGGTCAAGTCTCAGGTAGCCCTTTTTGGCCATTTAAAGCAGAAACCAGTACGAAAACAGTTGCTACAGCAACATGGTAAATTAAAGTTGGAGCTTTTATGTGATTGTATTGTGTTTGAAATATAGCCAATATACATATATATATATAATTTTTTGAGCATATATATATATATATATATATACATATATATATGTATAGTATAAAGATGTATCATTGTGAAATGATCGTGGTGAAGGCGAATATTTCGTCCACTCCATCAGCATAAGTCTGAGTCAGGGTAAGTCTGGCGCTGATGTCCACAGGAGTGGATAAAATATTTGTGTTAAATAGATTATGTTCCAAAAATACATCAACTTGACTTTTGTTTTTATTGTCATCGCCTTCATCAATATATATATTACTTTACTGTATATCTTTGTACGGGGAATTCAATTGTCACAGGCGCATCATTTTTTACTTATAGAACTAAGTGATGTCTGCTGAAAAAAGTCTTTCTCAGTTCCTCGACAACCTGGATGATAAGGTCTTAGAATGTGCAGTTTGTTTAAAAAGACTTCAACAACCAACAACATTGCCATGCCTCCATGCCTTCTGCTTGTCCTGTCTTCAGAATTGGGTTAAAAAGAAAGATGGGCTCGTCTGCCCTACATGCTCCCACTCATACACAATTCCTGAAGGCGGGCTTCAAAAGCTGCCGCCAAATACATTCATCCTCAACTTATTGGAAAGTGTTGAACAACTCGAAAAAAGAGACAAAGTCAATTGCTTATGTGGTAAAAACTATGCTGTTTCTTATTGTCAGGATTGTAAAAAGGGTTTATGTTCTTCTTGCAAAGACCACCATAAACTGATTCCTGTATTGATTGATCATGTACTTCATTCGATTGAAGATGTCCAATCTATGACTCCACTTGAGCTTTCATCTTTAAATGTACCCCAATGTTCAATACACAAGAACAAATCTTTGGAGTTCTATTGCAAAGTTTGTGAAATGCCTATTTGTACAAACTGTGCTCTTACAGACCACAAGGAATGGGAAGGAAAGCACAAGCACATTGATATCACTAAAGCTTTTAAAGGATTTCAGGAGAGAACTGTTCATCTGAAGCAAGATGTTGAGAATTTCACCGCAGCAATGAAGGCTAAAATAAATAATGTTCAGCATAAATTAACCAGACTTGATAAAAACAAACAAACATGTAGAAATGAGGTCACCACATTTGCAAAACAAATGATAAATTCAATCAGGAAAATGGAAGAATCTTTACTTAAAGAGCTAGATGTATTGTATCCCAAACAGAAAAAGAGTTTTGACATCAAACTTGATGAACTAAGTAGAATAACATTAGATGTAAACACAAGATGGAACTACATTTCACAATTATTGAAGAGCAACAAAGCAACTGCTTTGCAATCAAGTCACAAGGCCATGACATCACTTCAAGAAACAATGAAGGCGTTGGTGGATACAGAACCAGAAAGTGATGACGTAATACACTTTATGAAGGAAAAGAAATCATTTAGCATGCTTCAAAAAAATGGAATAGGATATATTGTTCAAAACCCCAAGTCTTGTTTCAAGATACCTGTTGAATCACTGGTTGTTACCAAGGGGCAAATGTTCATTTTAAAACTATGTGAAGGTAATAAAACTGATGGCCATATAACATCAAGACTAACTTTCAATGGCTTGAACATTAAATCTAAAGTTGAACACCAAGATGAAGAGTGCACTGTTACAGGAACGTGTCCAAATTCAGGTGTTTACAAACTAGATGTTAGTTTAAACAATGAACCAATCACAGGATCTCCGCTTCTGATTATTGCATTGAATGAAGGACTACACAGAAGTTTTGAGATGAAGCAAAAAGTAACAGATGTTGTGATGACTAATGATGGAGAATTTTTGGTTGCATATCAGTCAAATCAGGTTATTAAAATTAAAGATTTTGAATTAGGGACTGTACAATTTAATCTATCTATACCTAAAAGTGCAACAGTTAATAGAATGCACAAACTTAAAAATGGTAACATCATATTCAGTGATAGAAGCATTAAGTGCATTACAATATGCAATCCAGGTGGTCAGGTGATCAAATCAATTGGTAAAAGTGTTCTAAGAGATCCATGGGGCGTTGTTGTAAACAAACACACCAATATGATTTATGCTGCAGACTCTTTAAAAGATTGTGTATTTGTCTTTGATCCAAACGATTGTTTGAAAACCAAAACATTTGGGTCTAGGGGTGATTCACTTGTTAAGTTAAATAGGCCTACTGATATCACACTTACAAAGGAAGGAAATGTCATTGTAGCAAGTGCATACAATCACAAAGTACAAATGTTTGACAGTGAAGGCTCATTTCTTAAAGTTCTTGTTGAGAATGGTACTGAAGATGGCAAAGTAAAATGTCCTTGTGGTGTTTTAATAGATAAAGAAGAAAACCTTCTTGTAGCAAGTGAACATAAACTTCAGCTTTTTAGTAAAGATGGAGAATTCATTAAGAGAATTAGTAAAGAGTGTGATGGTTTAAGGAGCCCATATGGCTTATGTATAATGTCTCAATATCCACGTAGAGTTGTGGTTGCAAACTGGGGAAATGAAAATGTGAAAATATTTAATTACTAGAGTAATGTTTTATTCATTAAAATACTAGTATAAGATTGATAATTAATCTGAAATTAATTGAAATTCATTACATTGTGTTATATTATATAATATATATATATATATGTGTGTGTATATATATAGTATATATATATATATATATATACATATATATATGTATATGTGTATATATATATAGTATATATATATACACTATATATAAACACATATACATACACACACACACACACACACACACACACATATAT
>NW_022712275.1:951765-966856 GCF_011630105.1 Anneissia japonica
CACAGTTGACGTATTATAGGAACATAATTTTATTAGGCATGAATATTTCGTCCTGTCCTCTTGATAGCAGTTTATTGATTATATACTTTGATACATTATTTAATTTCTCTTTAAATTTTTACTTTCTCAAATCAATATCTCGGATCAAGGAATACTATTAAGTGTGTATAAATGTATTATTATTGTTATTATCATCATCATCTTCATCAAACTGATTCTGAAGTCAAATTTAGAGATCTAGAAGATAGGGAGATCTTTAGTTTGATCGATGTAATATGTAGGATTTTGAGGACATTTAACATGTCTGCGTCAAAGTTTCCCACAATGATATAAAGGATTTTGTATTGACGACCAACAATCTTGACACTGCGGTAACATTGTTTAAAGAAGGCCATATTATTAAGTTATTAATTTTAAGAGGCAGTTGAAAATGTGCTCCAATCATGGACCTTCTCGTAAATGAAAGTCTGCACTTGATGGTTTGTGTAAAAAAGGCTTTTAAATGTTTACATACACAAGTAGTTAGGAAAAGCTCTGTAATTTACTGTATCAGAGATTTTGGTGAATATCTGTAACACAAGAGTGGCATCAGAAAAAGCACAGGAGGAACCTAATGTCCAGATCGGGATCACCACTTTACCTGACTATCTACTTAGGCCTATTGTTTCAACTAATGAATTAAAATATACCATTTATTTTTCAAAGAACCGTGTAAGGGTGCTTCATCAAAATCACTTTAATATAATAAAAATATTTTTTTATGAAAAATAACTTGCTGACAATAAAACAAAGCACTCCTGTAAATACACCTGCTCTCTGTGCTTTAGTAAGTTTAGTCCTTATTTAAAAAAAATAACAATTGATTTTTAATAAATGTTAATGTTAAATAACGTTATTATTCTGATAGTGTTTGTGTCTCCGATCTCCAAGCAGCGGGTCCTGCATTTCTGATCATTGCGTCAGGAGATCTAGTAGGAATGATGTTTTTGCTCTTCCTAACATTTGAGTAAATAATAATTACAATATCACATAGACCTATATATCTGATGCATCTTTTAGTGTTTTTACATAATTTTTACATAGATTTTAAGTGGTTTTTAAAAATTTCTTAAACAATTTTATATATATACAGTATATATTGCAATTCTTTTCAATTTCTTATTTGATGTAATTTTAATGATATAGTTTTGTATTTTTATTGTACGCCAGTGGACGGACTCTAAATTTCCAACATGCCTTGATGGACCGTGAAAGTTTCTCCTATCTTAAATTCATGAATAGGCTATAAACAACTTCATTATAAATTGTGTGTCACTATTAAACCAGAATCAACTTTTATTTTCACACACAAATTATAAAGTGTCTGTGCATTGTGATGCATAAATCGGTTAGCTTACAAATTTCAAAAAATCTCATATTGAAGATCTGCCCGGCATTACAAACTTGATAAAACAATATTTGTGAGTGAACCGGAAATTACATTGTTTGAATTTTGCTTAGTTCTAAGTTTTATGTGTTTTCTACTGGATGTAATGTACAGGCTCCTTGGCCCCTTTGACCTGGGGGCAGGGCTTTCCCCCAAATGCGTTAAGCCTCTACAGAGAAATTTATAATTTTGTGTCACGACTGGCTATTTTGGGTTCATAAAATCATTCCTATAAGAAGGAAACCTTGTGAATGATCATGCTCACTTATAACACTCACTCCCGTTTTATTGGCTTATAAATGTGAAAAGTATGTTAACTGTACATTTTTGTTGTTTCAAAATTCATATTAGAAGAGAAAGAGATGGCAAGAGAGAACGGATTGATGGAAAATAAACTGTATTGAATTCAATATTTACATTGTGCTTTTTTTGTTTTGTAACGCCTATGTTTCCCTTTATATCTTGATATTACAGTATTTATAAATGCACCGCAACGTTTACGAATGCCACTGCTATGAAAGTGTGCATTAAAGTACAATAATAAAATGATATATATTTATAAATAATTATTATTGTTTACAACCCAAAACTTCGTCCTGTTTCCAATCGCACTACTTGCGCTCTCTGTTTATCCTTTTATTTAATATAACGCCCTCTATCGATTACTATTATCTTTCTCAAATAATTTAATGGCGGTGATAACAAGTTCGCTGATGCTACTATGAACTAGCCAAACTGTTTAGTTGAGTACCATCCCATAACTTTTTAATTGCTTTTGAGAATTATTTGTCTCCGGTGTATTACTAGCATGGGTGACTGAAAAGAATGCAATTAACGATTTTATCAGTATAATAAACGCATTATATAGTGTGCATATTGTTCACCAGAATGGATTGGAGTGCTAAAGAAGTAGCAGAGATTGAGGAGAATTTAGCTGATCTCAGCCTGGAGAGAACGATTACCAGTAGCCTAAAGGTAGGATTTGAAAATGCTTTAGGCCTCGGCCACAGGCCTAGCCTTTGACCTAGGTCTAACACTTTGTAGGCCCTGTATACCTCCGTTGATGTCGTCCTTTGATTTGGTTTCTTCATATATAGCTAGGGTATGCCTATTTTTTAGTCTACTCCAGCTTCTTTTCTCTTCTTTTCTTGTGTCAAGTGTTGGAGTCTGGTTCTGGTTGGCCCCCCTGCCCCCCAACTCAGATTTCCTTACCTTCTTTAAAACTCGTGTCCGATGCCTCCTCTCATTACAAATGCTCATTACAAATGTGTCAACCTAGCCTATTAAGCTTAGGCCTAATATATATCCAATGTATTATGCAAGCGTAGGACAAGTTAACATTCTGCGCACCTATCCTAGCGATTTTCCGCACAAATTTGAGCTAGTTTTTGAGGTGTCATTTGCACATTTTAAAAAATATTATAATATTGTAGCCAGCCAAGGAAAGGAAAACACATTTTGGGGATGTAGGGCCTAACTATCCTAGGCCTAGTATTTTTCTGTTCTTAAATGAATTCTCAATTTATTCCTACTGTAGGCCTATAAACAAATATTTTCTCAACCAACCATCCATTCGTTTGAAAAATTGGACAGTTATCGTAATAAAAGTTACTGTAGTATTTTTGTGATTAAATAAACAAATTTGTGTGCTAGCATTTTAAACATTTTTTTCTTCTTTGTGGTTTTGCTTGTTTCTTTGTATTGTCTAGCTAGTACAACCAAGTTGTCAGTGAGTGCCTGACCTACTGTATCCTCCCTAACTATGCCTGACTTTTCTAGACCTATTTGACTTGTGTTGTGGCGGCAGTGCTTTCTGTATAGCTATATTTGATTTGGTTTGTTTACTATTTTCAGAGTGCAGAAGAAATTGAACGGCTTACTGTTGATGAAAATTTAAGTGATATCCAGCGTGCAGTGTTTCTATTAAGGTGAGAATGATTAACAAATGTATCCCAATCACTTTTATTAAATCGGCCCAAGACGGTTAGTATTTAAGTCGGCTCAGGGTCGCACTGCGAGCGTTCACACTTCCTCCTTTGCGGGAAATGTTAAGATGTGAAAGCGCTGTCCAGACAATCAAATTATTTTTTACAAAAACACGTGGCATGCCTAAATATGGTGATGATGACCTCCCATCATGACCATATATAGGCACATCTTGACTCTATATGGGAATCCATAAAAATTTAATAGTTTCGATATGGCTTTAGATCTCCCTATCATATTACATTACTACATGTCATACTACAAACCTAATTCTATGTTTTCCCTCACAGTAAATAATTATATTCTAAGCCTATTTATTTGCTGTGTCAGTGTAACTCAATTTTCCCTGTCAAGTAGCTAGGAAATTTTGTACTGTAGATGCAGTGTAGTGGCATTGATTTATTTTTATTCCATATTCAGAATTTTTAAAATTTTTTATTGAGAGTATATAAAAAAGTAAAGTATATTCCAAAATAAATTTATTCATAAAGAACGGTTTTGGTATACTACATTATGATCGAAAGATTCAGTAACAATGAGACAGACACAGTGACCATAAATGGCCTGATTTGCAAAAAAAAAATCTGATCTCATGTTTTCCTGATACCATAAAATCTATTAATATTCAAATGTAATCAGAAGAGAATTACTGTAACAGTATGTACAGTAGAAGTGCTTCAATGTTCTATGGTAGTAACTAATTAGTCTTATTGACATTATCATCAGAAGAATATCCTTGTAGTGAGGGACATCAGATTTCTGAAGGGAACAAAGTAATATGTAAGTAATCATGTACGAATGCCTTCAACATCTGAGAACAAGGCAATTTGAGAAAGTCAATGTAGGAATGCCTTCAAAATCGAAGGAGACCATTGCTATCAACACTACCGTAGTAGTATTACAGTAGTACTGTTTATTGGAAGATGGAGGTATGAGGAGTCGCGTCAGCTATCAGTGCATTTTGTGTTTGAACCTACCAGGTACCCACTTGTACTCATGGGTGAGGGAAACAACCATAGGTAAAGTGCCTTTACAATAAAATACACAGCAATGGAGTGAACCTCTGACCTCAGGGTTGAGAAACAGAACCAAATCAAAAATTTAATTATAATCCCACATATAATGCCCACCCCGGTCTTCTCCATCTTTAACTGTCATCGAGTATTGTTAAACCCTGCAAACCCCGCAAACCTCCAAAAAAAACACCGCAAACCCCATCCAAACACCGCAAACCCCATCCAAACTTTGTGATAGTGATTGAATCACGTAGTCTGTCATCTTCATATGCAATATATTTTGAAGCTTATGTGGCCTACTGGTAACTACAAAAAAAAGTGACACAATAGATTATAAGGGCACTATTGTTGAATAGATGCGTTGATAGCATTTGGTCATCCTATTGTCTAGATTGCCTAAAAAATCAATTGGTGGTCGTGATCTGTAAAGTGCACTCAATAAGTTTGACCATTGAGAAATCACCTCAAGGCCTAGTTGTTGTTGACACTAGCATTGACCTGCTGCCTAGAGTATAGTATGTATAACTGTTGAATAACTACTTGTGTTTATTACAGATTAGCAATAAGTGTGTAGTTTTCATAATTAATTATCTTTATAATCAAAGACTTGGATGCTTCAATTTAGTAATACTGTACTGTAGGCTAATATTTAACCAGTGGTCAAGTTTTGCTGCTCATTATCACAAATATCAATCAACATAATATCTGTTTCCTAATAATAAAAAAAAACCTGTGCGTTAACAAGCATTGTAAAACATAAAAACAGTTACATATTCTACAAGTTATTTTGTATTTTTATTTGTAACAAGGTACTGTAGAAAACATTCTGCCTAGGCTCTGGGGAAGCTATAGTTATTTTATTATTATTATTATTATTGTTGTTGTTATTGTAATTTTTTTTATTATTATCATTCTTATTATTATTATTATTATGATTATTATCATTCTTATTATTGTTGTTGTGTTTTTTTTTTTTTTTTTTTCATGGGAGATGTTCTTAAAGTCTGACAATTATTTGTAATATTTTAAGTCCTGTCCACACTATCAAATTTTATTTGACAAAAACATGTGACATGCCTAAATATGGTCATGATGAAGTCACGTCATGACCATTACAGTATATACAGTAGGCACATCATGACTGAATATGGGCATACAGTTCAACAGTTTATTGTTAAAAAAAATTTGATAATCTGGACAGAGCTTCACAGAAACGTTCAATATTAGTTCTAAGCTACGTTCACATCAAGCTCGCATTCAGTCCGGAGCCCGGTCAAAAAATCGTGAGTTGCTACGTTTTTTTAACGCTGCGTTCACATCGCGCACGGAACACGGTTATTCGGGTTAAGTGCGTATGCGTTCTATTGGTTCGAACCAACCAAGCTTGTTGCTGATTGGTCCGAGGGGGAAAAAAAACGTAGGATTCCACGATACAAATGGCTCTCAGATCCATCGGTCCGGATCCGGACTCCGGGTTGGAAATCGTACGAATTTGATGTGCATGGTCCTATTCTTTACCACAACCTATTTTTCAGGCTTTGATGTGAACGTAGCTTTACACGATGAGAGGCTGTGGCTTTTCACTTTGAAACATATAATTAGAGTGTAGGCCTACAGTACATTATTAAAGCTATTTCAGAACTTGCTATTAGCTTAAACATATTTCTGTGTGGTCACAGCAATTTTAAACTATCATTGTGTAATTATAATAATTAATTTCTCTACTGTAGTGCTTTTCCAAAATGAATTGATCAAAGCACTTAAGTACAAGGTCAATAAACTAAATTAGTTACAGTAATGACGCAAAATGTAATCCATAAGAAATATGAAGAATTTGTATGTGTATTGTGAAACATAGGTAGTGGACAAAAGGTCCACTCTGATTAATCTTAGATAAGAAAGTATACAGTAATATATACTGTATTCCAAGTATTGAAATGCATGCCATCATGTTGGGATTTAATATTTCAAATTTAATGATGTTAACATCAAGAATCTGTCCGTACAGTGATATGACATTAATGTCGAAATATTGAATACCAACATGATGGCGTGCATTTCAGTACTTGGAATACAGTATGTATTATCATTCTAGCATGGATGTCACCAAGCTTTTTGGAGTGCCGATCATCCCGTGTTTTCTCGTGGGGGGGGGGGGTCGCCGTATTCGTGGAAGCTCTTCAAAACCAAAAGGCCTAAGTCAAGCAGGCCTAGGCCAGAATTTGAGGAATGTAACAAAACAGATGAAACTTACTGTAGGCCTAATTAAATTCAATAGTTGACATGCTTTGTTTTAGATTAAAAAATAATAATGAACAAATCCCGGCGACAAAGCCTCGATCCGACTGTACCCAGCCGCATTGTTTGTTGTAATTTCACATGTTTGACGATTACCACGTCTACCACGATGAATAAAGTAAAGAAATAATAAATCAGGTTTGGTAAATTTTTAATAATCTTCCTGCGCCGGATCATGCTCTCATAATAAAACACTTGAATGGTGACGATTTCAACTTTAACCTTTGAATGTTTACAGCAACCGTGTCATGCCAGCCCCACGACGTTCGCTATGACTCAACTGGACCTAGGCTGTTCAGTTAGCGATGAATAGCAGTGCAGTGCAGTATTTTGTTACAATTAACGTAAACCACGGAAACATTTATTGTATTCTTCTTGTCTTTATCTATCAATTTAGCTTGTCTATTGTGTTTAGGTAAACTAATTATTTTGTTATTTGTAAACTGTTGAAATAATAGTGGTGGTCGGGAGCCTGTAAATCCTGGTCGGAAATGTCGAGTGCTGGACGGGCCCGTCCACCGCCGACCAGCGTGGTGACATCCTTGTTCTAGACTTGTATTTGAGTAAAAAAAATACTGTAATCAACAAGTTAGATCGAAGTACTTCTTACCAAGCAAATAATTTTTGAATTTTTAGTTCAGAGGTACGTAAATACAAGCCCTTGAAAATATAAATCTGATATACATATAGTATTTATGATTTATGAATTACTGTATGGTGCGCCTTGAGCACTATTGCAGTGGATTTGTGCACTTTATAAATTATATTATTATTTATTTTATTATTTTTTTAACTAGTAGAACTGATACTAAAGAGTATAGAAAAAGAAGAGAGTGTAGTCCCGTTTGTAAATACGTCACTTTCCTAGTTACGATATACTGTAGAAGTCGCCATTGTCTCCATGGAAATGCGCCCACTGTGCTCTGATTGTCAGGTGGGAGTGTGTCCCGCTTGAGTCCAGTATTCATTTCTAAAAATAGTAACAAATCTAGTATAACTGTTGCTGTCTACAAAAGAATTGTATTTTGTGGACAGTGGCATATCTAGAAGTGGGGTTGCTGATGAAGAGTGCGAAGGTGAAGTGGGGAGGGGGGCTCGATGATCAGTTGAGGGGTGCTAATTCGCAAAAAAAGGTAATTTTAGGTGATTTTTAACTGTTTTACTATGATTTTTGGGGGAAACTTGAGGTAGGGGAAACTTGGGGTGGGGGCCACCCCCTAGATAATGTGCGCCAACTTGTGGAAAACAGATAAATAAACAATCCATGCTGTAGGCACTACTACTATCAGTACTTTTATTTCTTTCCTATACCCTGTGGTAGTAGTACCAACAGGATGCATTGTACAGTAGCTACCTGTCAACAAACGCATAAAAACTGATTAAGAAGAAATAAGTAGATCCAATAAGTATAGTAATTGTACTATTTATTATCTCAGGTCATTCTTAATACTGTTCAACCAAGTTTGACTGGGATCTGCCATTGTTGACTGAAGACTTAACTCTGCATTGTGCATTGAATACTATTGAGAAATAAAAAAGAAAAATCATTTGTGTCAGTTAAATCATTGATATTCCATTAATACCATACATTATCAAACCATTTTAAATTTCTTTCTTAAAGTCCTTTACAAGCTTATGAAAACTTTTGACAGTGGACTAGACTATAAGATTTAAATTTTGGCGAAGTTTTTACTTCGATGATTCTATTAGAATATTACTGTAGCTGTTGAGTGAGCTATTAAGTGAACAGTAGTTTGAATTTAATTCCTTCAAGTCCTTATCTGTAATTCTTGGAGTGGTTTTTGAAGCACCTAGGAAGATAGGTTACTTACTGTCCATGGTTACAGATTGGACTAAAATAGCCATACTGTAGATAAAACTGGCTCCAAACCCTTTATCAAAGAATTGCTTACATCCAGGCACCTGTTGGCAGACCATCGCCTGATTGCTTGAGGGTTTTGGAGGAGGTCAGTAATGATACCAAGATTTACAGTTGCCTGATTAGAGGGAGGCATAAGGGGCACACGCTCTCTTTATTTTTTTGTAAAAAAAAAATGATTTTTTTTTTCAAGCTTATCAGAAAATTACTATGCTTACACCCTAAGCTGTCCAAAAGGGCATCTGACAAGTTCTTGGCAAAAGTCATTCCTGAAACCATTACACTTACAGTAACTTGTGATTTAGATGGCTGGCCCGGGATCAGCTCAGCTTAGCAAATGTCTTAAGTCCAAGATGTAAAGATGTCCCTAAGCAAATATTTTAAGCTGATTTATCAAACCATCTTAGCAAAATCTTAGCTTTAAAATCATTTTAGGTGGCACATGCATACAATCAACTTTTTAATTTTAAGCAATATATAAGCTGATTTCTAGTTTGATAAATCCGGACCCTGGTGTTCATGTGAGGGAGTGTTTACTGTATCTAAGAGTTTTATAAACTAACATTAAATCAATCAATCTTTCTATTTATATGGCGGCATTCCAACAGTTGTTGCTCGCGGTGCTTAATATTAAAATACAGTATTAAGAATCAGTAATTATTGAAACATTACAGATCTGAATTTTTATCGATTTGCATCCAACCGGAAATAACTTGCAACAACAATCACAGTTGGACTATTATGTACAGATAACATTTTTTGGGACTGGAAAGATATTTTATGAATATAATTTTGGTTGGCAAAACAATATGTTCTCAAGGCCTCTCTAACTTAGTAACAATGCAAATAGTGTGTAAATAATCTACAATTTGTGTTACGTTCTGTATTGATGACTCTTGCTACTCTACACCACATTTTAGTTATAATTTTTCAGATGATATTAAAATGTTAAAGTAGTTGACATTTGGGAGTGCACGTTGTGTAAACAATTCTAAATTATCTACATTCACTAAAATAGTGTGTTTAGTCTTCCTCGTTCATGTCTATCAATACATTTATTTTATTATTAGCCGATGAACCTTTGACCACGTAAGTTGTGTGTATAGATGATATGCGTTGTGTTTAGTTGTCATCTATTGTAGGTGAGTTGGCAGTTGCCATAGCTTTTATTATCCCTAGTATTGTGGTCTATACTTTGTATGCTAAAAAATATTTTAAAATATTAAATTATAAATCCAGGTTTATATTTAATTTATATTGTAGTTAATGGTATTTCTAGAAATATATAATTTTGGTTAAATATTATTTATCTCTGGAAGTTTATTGAGTAATACAAGACATACAGTACTGTAGATTCAAGATTCAAGAAACTTTATTGTCTGTTATGCATGAAAATATACAGAAAATTAGTTACACGGAAAGATTAAAAATTTGAAAAATTATATAAACACATTTCAAAAATATAATCTTAAGAATAAACATCGAACTGAGAATAAAAACGTGATACTTTGAAAAAGAGAAGTATTTTAAAGATTTGTTAAAATTGTTAAAACTCCATTAAAACTGTTAAAAATTACCGAATTAAAAATTATACATACTAACTATTTACCCAGAGAAAGCCTATACTTTTAATATGTTATAGTATTTTAAGATATTAAATTTTAAGTCCAGGTTTATTTTTAAGTTAATTAATTGAATACTTTTATATTCAATTATTTTTTAGTTAATTTTCTAGAAGGATGCTTTTGGTTGAATATCATTAGAAAGGCATACATGCACTACATTAGTCTTCAAATAGGCCTACACCCATCTTTCTCAGGGGCTGATCCAGAGATGTCCAAGACGATCGAGACAACACTGTTCTAGACACCCGAAAATAACATTTGAGATGTTCTGGGCTATCATTTTTTTCTTTTTCTTTCTTTTTTTTTTCTTTTTTTCTTTTTTCCCCCAAATCCGCCCCAGAATTGCCTATTCTATGTTAGAAGAGAACATCCCTCAAAATCAACTGTGTAGTAAGTTTAATATAGGGACCATTTTTACCAAGCCTATGTTTACACTGTCAATTTTGTCCAAAGTAAATTTGTATGGCTTATTGTAAAATTTGTAAAATTTTGAATACCAAATATTTACCGATATTGGGAATTTTAATAAAAAATTAACAATGACTTCAACAATTTAAGAATTCTAAATATCCAAATGGAAAATAATATTTTTACAGTGAATGACCTACAGTATCACATAAAACATGTACCTTAAAGGTGATTTATTTAAGTACTATATCTGCAAGCTGGCTTTGTGTTTAATTTATTACACTTTCATTTTGTCCATACCCCACATATTACATCATCCAAGAATCATGTGTAATACAACGTTCATAAGTGAGTAAAGATGAGTGATGGCAATGTGAAAATATTTTTTATGTACAAAACCTTCTCATTTTAACAAAGAAAAGAGGTTTACAAGCTAATGTTATTATTTAGCAGGTGCTAAATATTATAATGATTTTACAGGGTTTAAGCTGCCCAAAAATAATATTTTGTAATTTGGCTAATTTAGTATGAAAATAATTAGCCAAAACAAAATTTAATTAGCCAAAACAAAAAATACAAGCAATAAAAACTTAATTCCATTAGCTTTTTGGCTAATTTTGAAATAAGAAATCAACGATATTTGATCAGTTTTAGTGATTCATTGTTGAGGCATCGGTATTCACATTTTGATCGTGTTTTCGGAAAGAGGTTCTGACAATATTGCGGTAATAGTACTGTACGATACACTTATCGACATAGACCATACATACCAACTGAATATTTCGGTAATGTAGGTCTTCCTGTATGAATGGATCACGCACGTTAAGAGAGCTATCTGTTAATTGTTTTACAGTAGTCATCACAGATTGAGGGCATGTTTATTTTTTACTGTTTCTAGAAAATTACTGATGATATGTAAAGAGTAATTATAGTATTATGGGAATGTGACCTGCTTTTGTTTCAGAGACACCGTAACAGGAATATTGTGGTAATATCACTACTGTAGGTCTGAGAATATGAAATGCTACATTTCCCCAATACTGCAGCTGCGGTTAAGTCTGACCTAAGGCATTGTTAAGAATACTCTTGCAATATAGCGTTAATGTAGTCCAGTCTGAAAGTGGCTTGCGTTTCTTCAGTTTTTCCTCCAGTTTTAAACATTGAAAAATCTAATTAACTGTTCCTAAATTATTTGTCAAAAACATTTTCATTGTCTTCGAAAATTCATTTTACTGATATATATTTTCTCTCTATGGAGAGAAAAAAATCTGCTTATTGGCCCATCTCAAGCATGAGGTAATCAGAGCAAAGTGTTGTCAAATGATTACTGCCGATGTGTCTAGCAATGTGAAAATAAATAAACAAGGGATTCGTCACATTTCAAAGAACTTGTCATCGTTGATTATATTTTTACACAACATGAAGTTATGTGGTACAGTATCTACGTCACACAACTTAAATTCTGGTGTAAGATTTATTGCTCCATTGCGTAATATTGTAATATTCTGCCAGAATAGAAAAGCGCTAACTTGCACAAAAGTTGGCAGCTCTGGTGCATGATTATAGTGATTGTTTGATGAGGAGGTCAAATAACATAGGCATGTAAAAAGGAAGACTTATTTACTGTAAATGCGAGCGAACTAAAAATAAACCCCTGTCCAGACTACAGGGGTCCCAAGAAGAAGAAGTCATTTCCGGGAGTGGGGGCCCCCCATTGGCCTTACCGGGGAGAGCTGCCCTCCCCCTTTGTCCCGTCGGGGAGAAAAAGCCACAATTTGTTGGGCAGAAATAAATGATGTACTATAATATTTTCTATATTTTAATAGAAAATTGTCAAACTTTGACCACTTAGGATATATTTTGAGCAACTCCCGACTACTCCCACTTTTCCCTGTTGTTGTGGAAAAACGAAAGTGCGTCTCTTGGCAGCTGATCGGACATGATGTGGCCCTTGTGGGCGATGAAAGTTGTAGAATGAGTTCGTCCATGTCTGTGCGCATTCTAGCCTAGTTAAAGCTGCAAGTCACAGGTTATTTCCTACCTTTAATACTGAAATTTTGTATCGAGACTGAGCTTTACTGAAGGTTTTGATTTAGTTGTCACCGCTACAGTATAGCTATCTTATGAGCTGAGTGGTTACATTTCCATGTTTGAGCTTGCAATGATTGATTGATTGACTAACTACAGGTATTATTAAAACAATTTTACAACAGTGACACAAAAGTATACATATTATAATATAGCCAGTGAGTTGGTATAATACAGGTTAAACACATAACCAATATGGTACTGTACAACATTAGGTATTAAAACATTATTTTTCTTAAGTCTTGCCATTACAGTAGTAAATAACAAACTTTTTGAGATGAATTTGGCGTGGTTTTATCCAGGTCACATTTTCACTGTCATTACATTTAATATTTCTCAAGTTGCTATTAAAGCACTGCAGTACATTTATAATGCATCATAAAAAATAACTACAGTATAATCTCAGCTGCAATGGAAAAGCAGGTGAGAACAGGAATCATACCCAGGTTAATGTACTCAAAGTGCTGTCTAGATGAACCAAGATGTTTGACTTAGATGTTTGATTTGTTTTTTTAGTTCTGGTCAAGAAGTTCAGAGGATCAGTGTTATTAAGAATCTTGCTGTACTCATTACAGACAACCATGACGACGCTATGCGTAGAGTTGTACCTAAAGTTAGGGTGAGTTTATCTTTCTCTGCTTGCTTCTCGTGTTTATTTTATGTATACTTTGTATAGTATCTTTTTCGCCATAATAATACATTATTAATGATTAATATTTTACTTTAAAAACTATATTAGGATCATAACATAAAAAAATGTGTTCCAATGTTATTTCCCAGAAGTAATCAAGACTTTATATGCTTACAGGTTATGTGCTTGCCAAATAAAATAAGTTATACAATAACAATACTGCAAAGAATCACAAGTTTTACAACTAGTTTGCTCCAGTACTGGAATCTGTTAAAATGTACACCAAATATTCTGTCCCCTATAATACTTTATACACTGTATAGACTTTTATCTAATGAACTTGATGGGTTTGTTGTAATAATAATGTTGATGATTATATTTATGTTATTAATAACATGTCCATGAAAAGACCTACTGTATGATAAGCAAAGTAAAGATAAATTGTCTTGACTGTACTCCTGCCTAAAATGTTAGCATATTAATATTTTACACAGGTTGTAAGACCTTTTTTTTTTACTGTACCTTGTTACTTAAACCCACTGCCCACATTATTATTACTGAAATTAACATTTGGTTATGGCCTTCAAATGCACCTGTCATGAAAAAATGGAAATAAAATAACTAAAATTTTATTTATTTTTTATCACACCTCCCATTATTTCTTCCTGAGAATTAAAAAAAGACCTTTCAATGTTATTTAATGCAATTACCTGTAGGGAATTGTACTGTAGGTCTACATGGCATTCTTTTTGCTATATTAGAAAACAGAAAAACAAGTATGTGATTTTATTATTCATGTGTAATTACTGTAGCTTCTACACGATTTTGTATTTTTCAATAATTAATTGTTCTTAATTGGTTGTATCACTTTAATGGAAAATAACAAAGGCACAACATGTGTGAATAGCAACCCAAAACAATAGATATTAAGCTGTGACTACTGTAGTTACAAAGGGAGTTAGAAGTGATGCTATTTGGAAGTTGGTTCCAAAAAAAAAGGCAGAAGTATAGTGAAAGAACATTGAGCATAGGACATTATCATGCCCATACAGTATATGGACACAATTACAATTTGCCATTAAGTTTTATAGTGAAAGAACATTGAGCGTAGTACATCAAAATCTGCCACATACAGTTTGATAGTGTGTAAAAAGCTTTAGAATTTGATACAAAAACTACATGCACTGTTGTATGTCCTTTATTTGATATGTTGCAGGAAGTACTCCACTTGGCCAGCATTGAACTACAACAGGCTGCAGCCGTAGCATTCATCAAGATCGCTGAAGAACAAATCGTTTCACATACCACATACTCTCAGACGTTCCTGCAAACAATTCTAACCAATATAGATAACAGGGATCCAGGTAGGCTTGTTAATGTTGCATACCTCAATTTCAGATAGGATGGCAAATCTAGAGAATGGGGGAGTAAACATCCCATTCCATACTACTGTAGATGTATCCTTGAAAAAAGAAACGGCATAAGTATCTATATGAACACATTTGAATACACACCAAAAAACACCTTAAACATTCATTCATATAAATATAACATTTTGTATTCAAACATATCTATCAGGTCAGTGTAACTAAAGTTTAAACTTTGATCATAGCACATCCAACACAGATGAGCTATTTTTTCAAATATCAGT
This sequence comes from Anneissia japonica, assembly GCF_011630105.1. Taxonomy (NCBI): domain Eukaryota; kingdom Metazoa; phylum Echinodermata; class Crinoidea; order Comatulida; family Comatulidae; genus Anneissia; species Anneissia japonica. Next base: position 966,774 of record NW_022712275.1, read on the forward strand.
TCACTATTTGTTTTGTTAACTGAATTTAGACATTCCTAAGAATGAAAAAAATGTAAAATAAGACTGAAATTTGATTTTTTTTT
>NW_022712275.1:966959-973183 GCF_011630105.1 Anneissia japonica
TTTTTTATTCTTTTGCGTAAAACTAAAATTCATGCCAATATTTTTCCATGATTTATAATAATTGGAGTAATGCAAATAAATATTTTCTAAAAAAAGTCAGTTTTTAGTGAAACCTTGCCGGGAATGGGGCTTTAAGTACAGGTCTCCCTCTAATTAAAGATCTTTCCAATTGACATGTCGACAAGGACGCGAAGCCCGCCCTCAAAGTCACAAAAACCTTAGACAATAGCGGCTAGATTTACCGATTTGGCGAACATTTTCTTTGCTATTAACCTTCTTTAAGAAAGAAAATTCAGGGTAGGCGGTATGCAAATGAATCATATATTCATAGTGTTAATCTATTTCATGGAACATGGTGGGGAAATTGTTGTAAAAGCCTCTGTATTTCGCTCCCAAAGGAAGAGGAAAAAGCTGCATTCAGTCAACCTTGTTGACGGCAAAGGCTGAGTCGCTGATGCACACTGCTTGTGTAAATCTGGGTGTCTATAACCAAGCATAGACATGTAGGCCTAGGCTCACGTATGTTTTGCGTTTAAACCAGCTGTCTAAGGTAAATAAAATGTCCGAGAAAAAGTTTTTGATCACGTGCCTAAATGATGCTCGCTGATTAGTTGGTTTATCTGTCAATCAAATCTCGCCGAGATGTTAATGTTAACTTTTTTGTGGTCCCAAATTAACAAATATCTTTTACTGTATATTTATTATTCTAATTAAAGACCAAAGCTGCTAAAATCCCTGAAAACCCAAAAGTGGTCTTTAATTGGAGAGAAACCTATACACTGAGCAATACATCAAAGAATAATAACTTCGCAAAAACCAAGTGCCATTAATAGCCTGTTGATTGATAGCACTGTTTAATTCTTGTTGTTATTGTACTATAATTATTTTTCTTATTATTTATAATGATGATAAATGGCACACTTGAGAGAGGTCTTGAAGTTTAAAAATGGCTAGGGACTACTGATCACCATTATCACTCCCCTGGGTTATGCTGCTGGATTGGTCTGATAACAAGTCTTGTTCTATTCTTGTCAGAGTAAAGTTTAACAACCAGATATCAAATTTCATCTATTCCTGAAGCTTGCACTGTACTTAGGAAAGTGTGTCAACACCATTTAAACTGTAGTAAATGGAGTTTACAATGTTATTGTCTCTTACCTGTCAAAAGTTAAAGAAAATAAATCTTGACAATTCATGACATACACAACAAAATAACATAGTATTATAATCCAGTCAGATGCTTGCACCAGCTTACAGAGAGGGAGAAGGGGTTTGAGAGGCCTAGAAAAAAAAATGTTTGTTCCTCCGACCATGTAAAATTGTCTTGATAATATGCCTGCAGCACCAAATGTTATCTGTACATTATAGCTCGACAATATATTTTTTTAAATTTGTTTTCCCCAAAATGCCTCCTGGACATTTATGATGCCTCTGACCACCGATCATATTGTCATGCACTATTTCCAGCCATAGAGGGTAGATGCTTATAGAGTTGGGCTCATGTTAGTATGTATGCTAAATCTGAGCTACTACATTCTGACGCTCAATATTTTGTCCTTAAAACAAACCTCTTGGCCAATGATGGTTAAAGTGCTTAATAACATATAGTATAGTATAACCCTACTCTTTTGCTTATTCTTCATAGTAATCCCATAGCAAGTAGGAATTTAAAATAAAGGGGCTCAACCAGATACTTTCACAGAAAGAGGGTCTATACCACCTCAGTCTCAATCATTGTTGGGTCTGAGGTAAGAAAATTTATGATTTTGGCAACTCTAGAGGGCTGGAAATGGCACTCAGGCATAAAATTTTAGTATTGTTTGTTTTCTTTTTTTTTTTTTTATTAAAAAAAACTTTTGAGGGGTGGGGGGCAGGCTGGCTGGCTGGCCGGCACCTCCCCCTCGCATGAATCCGCCACTGCTAAGTTATAAAAAAAAAAACTGAAATCAGAATTATGATTACTTTCTTTCTATCTGTCTCTAATTATAGAGGTATGCTGTAAGTTTAATGTTTGATAAATGCTGTTTTGTGGGTTTCAACATATTAGTGAGGTCTTTTCCAACCCTTCTATATTTTTGACACATCAATTGTTTTTTTGTTTTTTTTAATTTAGATATCTCAGAAGCATGGCTTGATGTCTTACTACAAGTAATATCCTTTCTACCAAAGGATCTCATCAGGAAAGAGGTAATATTTTGTGCATTTTTTTATTTACAAGATAGAGAATTTAAAAATTGCATTCATGTTGTTAGCAATAAGAATATTGTATCAAAATGAACCTGGCTGAATTAAGCCTACCCTTTTACGAGCACTGTTTGGAAGGAGCACACTCCTTAGAAATGCTTTTTACTTTGTGCTATCACAGGCTAGGCTGGTGGGTGCATGTGTTAAGAAACTAAAATGATTTTAGAATCCATATTCCTAATTACATCAGGCTCAGTCCAGCCTTTCTTTCATGTTTGCACAGTAATTGTGGATGAACATTACATGTCCATAGCACAAAAAGATACCATGACTTTGGTTGTAATGTTTGTTTGAATGACACAACAAATCATCTGGGTATCGTTTTGTCACTGCCCTTGCTGTTGTTAAATTCTGAAAATGTTCTATTTAAATTTACTAATTGTATTTTTTGCATATATACATAATTATAAATTTTATTTATTTTTGAATTATACAGTATCTATCTCCGGTGGTAAGACGGCTTTGAAGCTAGGTGCTTGTTCACCTGTTCTGTTTTTGCCATCTAGTATGATTGTTCCAATAACAGTTGAATAAAATACAATAAAATAATGATATTTGTATTGTACTATAAAAACAACATATGTTTTAGGTATTCTTATCATACAATACACGATAAATACCATTCTGTAACATTTATCCTTGTTTTGTGTGTTCTGTGGAAGGTCAAAATATGTACACTACGTGTGGTATTCTTTGAAATTATAAGAAAATAAATGACTTGTCGCATCTCTTTGCTTTTTTAAAGACTACCACTAATATTTCATAAATTAATCCATACGTAATATTAAAACTTAATAATGATGTTCCTCCAAATTAAATCAGTTGTAATGCCAGACATATTAAAACCAATATATCATTAAAAAACCATTATCTCACCTTCACTTCAACTTTCCTTAAAATATGATGATTAGCCTACATTGATTGTCAGGAGGCCCATTACCATACCACTTCCCATCTTTACCAACACCTTCATTATTATCACCATAGCAACTATGTCAACTCAGCTCTACTAATCAATGTATGCTCAAGCCTTCAATTGATGAGATTATGTTATGCAATATTGTTTTGAGCATGGTAACTATTAATTTGGATAGTTTATGAACTAAATGCGGTAACTGATTATAGGTTGATATTCAAATGTCCTTGTTCATTTCCTGAGAAACTGAATTATTGATTAGTTTTGAATTTTTCTATTATTCTTCTATTCTAGAATTTTCTACAATATCACTGACAATAACTAGAGATAATCATTAGCACGCTTCAGTTTTGAATTTTCCTTTTATACTTCCGTTCTAGAATTTTCTTCAATATCACTAATAATAACTATACAGTATCATTACCTCACTTTGGTTTGAAAACATGATTCAGAAGGAATGATGATAACCACAGAATTTTATAAAATATCATGATTACCACAATTAATAGAATTATCATTGCCATTGTCACTTAAATGATCAACACAGCACAGTTTTACACATCATCATCATTCATAATCATCATCATCATTATTACTGTACCTTAATCATCATCATCATTATCATTACCTTCATCATCAAGCTCAATTCGTCTTTATTGCAACTTTTCAGAAGATGGATTTACATTCTTATAATATATAAAATACATGTCAATAAGCAGAAATATATAGAATATCAAGAATCACCTAAATACAAAAAAGTATACAAATTATAAGAGTTAAAAAATGACATCATCATCATCATTGCCTTCATTATCATCATCATCATTGTCTTCATTATCATCATCATCATTGTCTTTATCATCATCATCATCATCTTCATCTTCATCATCATTCATGTTGTCAGGCAAGTATCTGTACCAATGATCTTTGCTGATATCTACTGTATTCCCCCTGGACATGAGTTAAATGTCAGGTTTACTTATCACATTTCAAAGATATTTGATAGCTATCAAATTTTAATCGGCATTTATAAATATATATCATGTCAAATGTAAATGACGTGCATAAAATTTATTTGATGATTTCATAGTTCTTCTGACAATGCCTCATGGTACTGTTCTAATTCTGTCTAGGCTTATTTTAAGCTTATTGTTTTAATGGTGATAAAACAATAACATAATGATCATTGAAATTACAAGGCATATTTTATAATTAAACTTGAATCACATATACAATTTCATAATGAAAAAAAAAACCATTATAAAGAATAATCTGCAGACTCAACCATCCAGATTCAAAGAGCCTAAGTTATCCAATTTTTTCAAGGACTATTATTATGTACCGATTGTTTTATTTTTCAAGGACCATTATTATGTACCATTACATTTTTTTATTTTTCTCTATAAAGGTTAACCAACTATTTGTTTTTTTATATTTTTAGCTGATCAAATTTTCTGATTTTGATTTCTGAATAAGAGTTTTTTTACCTTGGTTGTAATTTTCATATTTCTAAAAAGCTATTGAAAATAAACCTTATCAGGGAAATATGTATTATGTACAGTTTAAATAACTTTATGTCGCTTTCTCTGAATGACGTCTCATATGACCTCTAATTATGTCGCAGGTGGAAAATGTAGAGTAGACCTTACATTTATAGTTTAATGTGTAACATAACACATTTAGGAATAAACAAATTATGGTTTAGTGAATGTTACTTGTTTGTGGGGATACAGGAGTAGAGAGGGGAGTTTGAGCTTCATGTTTGCCATTTTTGGCACATAATCTCAAAGCTCGAGAGTATCAAGTTTTATTTGACTAAAAAATGGTTAGTATATCCATATACTGTAGTCATGATGTGCCTATATATGGTCATGATGTGATGTTATCATGACTATATTTAGGCATGCCACTTGGTTTTTTTTTTTCCAAATAGATTTTTTTTAGTCTGGACAGGCCTTTAGTAGGCATGTTATATTTATTAAGGGAAAAACCTAAATGTTTGAAAGGTTGTGCTTTCATTAAATGTCATGAGTTTTAATAGTTAATATTATTATCAATGATGATTCTACGATTAAGTTAAAAATTATGATTTTTTACTTAAATTTATCTGTTTATATGTGTTTATCCCCACTATTTCTTGTCTTATTGATGCCTTTTAGGAGATCAGTACAAATGCATTTAAAAGAGTATTTTGCAGAATATATTATTAAAGATTTGATTTAATCAAAGGGTATTTCTGGATATAGAACTAATGTGACCTATGATTAAGGCATTGTGTTTAGCTAATGGCTGAGTAGGTTTAAGTGAATTTGATTACTGGAATTAGTAATTGGCTGTGATGAATATGCATTGCTTATTATACTTTAAAAAGCACATGCGTAAGCAAGAGATTTGCAGGCAGGTGTTCCTGATAAATTCGCTGAAGAATAGTAAAGATGATATTGCCACCACTAGTCATCAATAGATTTCACTACGTATATATCTACAATATCAAGACCTCAGTCTATAGGCCAGGAAATTAGCCTTTGCTGTTGAATGAACATTAAGATGCATACAAAAACAATATATTATATTGAATGCAATTTTTGTCTTGTGTTAAAAATTGTAAAATTTCATCAGTACCCAATATTGCTATAACTTTATACCTTGAGAGCATTAGTGTTAGATATGAAATCATAGTAAAAGAATCAGTTTTCTTTATATATTTCTTTATCATTCTGAACCACATAGACAAAGTTTTATTCTTAATAATTATTTGAATTTAGTAAATTTTAAGTTTACAGTATTTGGTCTTTTTCTGTTGTAGATCTTAACGGTGGCTGTTGCGAAAGGTAGGCTCACACAACTGATGCAGTCACGTCTTGCCAGCTGTCTCATCCTGGGAAAAATAGCAACACGCTTTGACTCGTTTATGTAAGCATGCCAGTAATACTTAATATGTTTACAGTAATTTTCTTGCTGTACTATTCACAATACAAAAAATCATACTAAATCAGTGGCAGATCTAGGAATTCAAAAAAATTGATGGGGCTCTGGGAGGGTCTTTCATAGTCAGGGTCCACCG
>NW_022712275.1:973545-1031053 GCF_011630105.1 Anneissia japonica
TATATATATAGAAATAAAATCTAAAAAAATTAATGTTTTAATTGGATAGGATTAACACAATTTGTTATTTTGTTTAAATTTAAGTAAGAAGCACATTTTAGAATATTATTTTTTATTTTGTAGGATTAGGAAAGATCTGTTACCTCTTGTAACCTCACTATGTCAAGACATTGAGTATGAAGTAAGAGCGTGTATGTGTCGGCAGTTGGACGCAGTTGCTAGGGGATTAGGGTAAGTGTAACCAATCACCGAGGCTTACAGTGGATAAAGAATGCATTTTGTTAAAGGCATTTTTAGGAACAGAACAAGGAAGTTTTAATTATTTATTTGGCATTAAAAGTATAGATTTACGTTTGTTAAAAGGATTTTAAAAATATTTGTTAAATTTCAATAACACACACACTCAAAGTAAAGATCAATGGACCTATCTGGAATGTCAAGCAAACTAACTGACCAATCAGAACACAGGCATTAATACGTGCATGTCTCATACATACTTGTCCCACATACACATGTGTTTTGCATATGTTTTTACACCAGACCTGCCAACTCAACCGAACTTCTCGGGTGTCACCCGATTTTAAACAAATCTCCAGTTCTCCAGATCGAATGTAATTTTCACCCGATTTCACAGGCCATCCCCCCCTCCCCAAAAATACTCCGATTTATGCATAATTTAATTTGATCGTTATTCAATTCGCGGTGCAATAAATAAGCAGCCATTTTCAATTCGAATGTCACCACCAACGGCCAATGATTTGTAGTGACGTGACTTTTTTGGTATCTTGCATCATCTTTTTGTTAATTCTGGAAACCTCAAGATTTTTTTGGTAAATCTCCAGATTTTTGAAGATTCTTCATTCTCCGTAAAGCCTGTTTTCCATTCGGCAAATTTATTCGCGCAAATCAAAAGCATTGGTTCGTGCACATTCGCATCCACATTTATATTGGGAGTTTTTCGCTTCAGCAAAATTACAGTAGTAGTTCGAACTATTTCTACTTTTTGCGAAGCGAAAAAATGCACAACCAGTCAGAGATCAGGAAGCAAACGACAGGTTTAATTTGCTCGAATAAATTCGCCTAGTGGATAATAGGTTTTTGAAGGCTACATTTACAATAGGCACGATAACATTTTGTATTCTTCAACACTGAGTGCATTTTTATCGTGTCATCATGTCGTCATCGTTTTTAAAATAAATGTATCTTTAGAAGGACATACTTTCCTGCAGCGCTACCCCTGTTTAAATGTCTATGAGCTCTGCTCAAAGGAGTAAAGACACAAATAATGTATGAGGTATTCTCTACAAAACTATAAAAATAGGAAGTGATGAAAAATTTATTCTGAATGCCTGGATGAACCATTAAGCCCTAGCGTTAAACATAAGAATTATTTCCAATAGGGTCCAGAGGTACTGTATTCTGCATCTAGTGACTTTGGATTTAATTTGTCACATAACATTCAAATGATTCATTAAGGAATTAATAAAATAACAGTTATTGCAACAAGATTGACATTTAAATTGATGTCAATAAATTCACTCAGATTTATTTCAACCTTTTAATTAACTTTTAATAGATACAAAATAAATTTAAAATTTTTTTGATATAAAAAAATTTCTCAGATTTATTATAACCTTTTAATAAACTTTTAACAGATACAAAATAAATTTCAGAATGCTATTTCTGTTAAGTCACAGCCATTTGTATATTTATTTGTTTATTTATAAATTGTTAAAATGTTTTTTATTCATGATTTTAAATTTGTTTGATTGATTTATAAAACCTTTAAAAAAGACTTTGTAACAGGAATTCTAGGGATTTAAAAATTATAAAAAAAAAGAAATACACATCATTGTTATATAAAATGATGTTTATAATAAATGCCCTATACTATAAAATCTATTTAAATGATATAAAATGAGGAAATTATATAAATTAATTGAAAAATATATTTCCTGCATCATTGTAGTCCATCTCTTGTTAAGATATACTTGTAGACTCTTAAAATCAAGGTCTGTATTTTTATTTAGTATATTTTGTTGAAATATTATTGTGCTTTCCTTTTTTCTTTTTTTTTTTAGGATTGATACAGAATATCTATTTCATGTTTATCCCTTATTAAATAACTGATTTTATTTTAATTCATTTCCATTAATTTTAGCGTGTATCTAGTAGAATAATTTAATAACGTATTGTAATAATGATGTGCAAGAATGATTTCCAGTCAATTTCTACCTGCTGCCAATATTTCAAAAGACAGCTTGTGATTAATCCTAAAATGGAACATATAGATAGGATTATGATTCCTCCCCACAGACTAGAGCCAACAAAGAGTGCAATCCTGCCCGAGCTGGTGGAACTGAGTAATGATGAGGAGAGCTGTGTACGCTTGGCGGCGCTGGAAACCATAGTGAATCTGCTTAGTCTATTAGATGATGGTACGTTTGGTTAAAATTTTTTTTGAAAGTGAGGCACACACTGCGCCAACGATTGTCAATTGACACAGCGTGTGTCCGGCTTTTAGCGCTTGGATCTCGCTTAGATTTAAGTACGTCTATTTATTGTGCATGATCAAAATATGAATTCTGACTATTTTAATGTAATGTTAACTGGTAAAGCTCGCTAAGTTTATTCACAGTAAATACTGTAAGTACCATGAATGATAAGTATGTCCCATGGAGCTTTTGAGGATTCAGTGCGGTGCTTATTAAGGAGAGACACTCTTATTGAAGAGAGATGCTTTCTAAAAATTAAAAACAAAAAATGAACTTGTTTTCATGGAAATGTTTAGTAGTGAGATAATAAGTAATGTTTTGAGCTCTGGAAATGTTATAATAAAGTGTATTTTATAAAATTAGTAAATATATATAAACAATAAAGTATATTTAAACAAGTGTAAATAAATAACATTTAGCTTTTTAATAGGTCCCTGGGAAGTTTAAACAGGTTGAGATATATAGTATGTAGCTTTATATTATAGGTCCCTTAAGGAATTTTTCAGACAAGTATAGTAAAATAATAGGTATGTTTACCATTCTCAGAATTCTTTTAAACAAGTATAGTAAATTGCTATCTTTTTAATAGGTCCCCAGAAATGTTTGGAAACAACAATAACTAGGTAGATATTTAGTTGGTCCCTTGAAATGTTAAAGATAGTGTGGTAAGACAAAGCCTTAAAAATGTTTTTTTTTTTTTTTTTTTTTTTTTAGTTTTTTTTAAATTAAAAATGTAAAATATTAATTTAATGTGTGTTGTATTCACCGAGAAAAATAGATGAGCTTCACGCTTATTAAAATAACTCATGTGTTAGCAAACTTTTTTGGTGGTGACATCTTATTGAAAAAAAAAAACGTGTCTATATGTATACAAACTTTTAAAAAAAAAAAGTTTTCAAGTGAGGATTTTTGTCAAAACCCCTCTAGGTTTTTGAGTATATATTAGGTGCGGCGATTGATAGCAAACTATTTTTTTTTAATTTTAGGCCAAATAGGTAGCTACTTAATATATACCAGTAAATTTTGGTAACAAGTGTAGTAAAATAATATGAAGCATTTTAATAGGTCCCCAGAAATGTTTTCAACAAGTACTGTGTAGTAAAATAATATGTACCATTTACTGTGTCATTGTAAATGTTTCATCGCTTGTAGTAGTACAGTATATTGGTAGTGTCATAGGTCTCTAGTAACTTAAAACAATTGTCGCAAAACAATAGGTTGCGTTTTGGTCCTTGGGAGGTTTCAGCTTCATGTAGTAGGCGCATTCTACAATTACCAAGTTTATGTAGTTGATAAAAAAGCCGATAAATCATGTGGTAAAGTGTTAAAACATCCAATGGAAAAAAAAACAAAAAAAAAAACCAGTTTTATTTTGGCAGTGTTTTGCAATAGTGACTCAGTGCTGAAGAATTCTCCAGATTTTGATAGGAAATTCCAGACTATGTTGTCACTACTGAATTCTTTCATGATCTTTCTCATAAATGTACAGCTTTGCATAGTTTGGCCTCTTTGTGGAAGGTATCTGTCAGACAAATACATTAATGACAATAATAGATTACTATTCAGAGGCTAATAATATGCCTGACCTGTTGATGTTGGTAAATAATCGTCATATTTACCAATCAAATTTAAGAAAAGTAGCCTAGTTCATTTAAAGGTTGTAAATTAATATCTTGAATATTGTAGAAAAGGATAAAATATTTACCTGAATTTACGGTAAGCAAGAATGTAAATATCCCCAAAACAGTACTAAAAAATTGTAAATAAAAGCAATTTTGCGCATTTCATTAAGCATAAATATCCAATGGAGCATACAGTAGTATAAGAAATAGAAATAGTGTATTTTTAAAATATTATATAATGCTAAAAAATGATAGAAACATTTCCATTCTAGAAAAGTAATGGTTTTCTCATTATCCATGATAAAATTAAGAGTTAGCATTACTTAAATATTCCAATTTCTATGATCAATTATATTTTATGCTACTTCAGAATGAGGAAGTTATTCAAAAAAATTTTTTTTTTAATTGTTGTTTTTTGCTATTTTTTAATCGACAATACATTTCTAAAACCAAGCACACACTACATCAGCTGACGACCATTGACGAATCAATCTTTACTCTCTGTTAAGGCCTGTTCAGATTATCAGATTTCATATGGCAAGAACATGTGATATGCCTAAATATGGTCATGGTGACATCACATCATGACCATATATAGGCATATGACTATATTCGGGCATATAACAATTGTTTGTCAAAATCTCGACAGCTTTTAACAGTCTGTTGATTGTTGGTGTTAGTTTGTGGTGTCTAAGTAGCTTTTTATTAAGAAAGATCCCTTGCACATGCCTTGTCGCGTTACTTTCTTCATAGAGCTGTGTTGGCTTATGACCGTCAGTGCAGTGTGTGCATGGTGTAAGGAAGCTATCATTTTCCATGACCTCAGTGACAGGCTAATAGATTGTAAAGTGTAACTAAGAAAGGTTGGAAATTATGTATCTGTCAGACAAATACATTAATGCCAATAATAGTGTTCTTGTCCACTAAAAGATTATGTAGTGTTAGATTACTATTCAGAGGCTAGTAATACGTCTAACCTATTGATGTTGGTGAGTAATCGTCATATTTACCCATCTTTAGCGATCGTTTGATATATTGTAAGGTGTGAATAAGTCTTAAATAACTTCAGAATCAACCCTTTTCATGCAGAAATGCTTTTATTGATCGCTGTCCAAATATATGTTTGAAAGGTGGTGTTTGTATAGTGCTGGGATAAGTTTGCCCAGGCTTTAATATAGTTCTCTACTGACCTAATTCAAGATACAAACAAAACCTAATTGTGTATACATCTAAAGCTTCAAATCGTATTTTGTCTGACAGACTATATGAACAATGGTTTTTAAGACTTGGAATGTAGTGCCTGGTTATTTAACCCTTAAGCTAGTGGCCAGAACTGCTCTGTTGGAGCCAGGGATGAGTTAATATAATTTTGTTCATCTGAATTATTCAAATGACAACCTTGTCTATTCCATTTCATATCAACTCATAATATCTCAAATATGATCACTCTTGTTTTGGAGGAGGTTGGAGGTATGCAGTGGCTGGCAGCACTACTACATTCACTCTAAAAGTTGATTGGGTCATTAATGTTTATTAATTTTAAGTTTTCTTGTAAAGTGCAAGGTTTTGAATAATTCTTGTCTATTTGTCCATGGGAAAAATCAATCTTACTTACAGTAAAACGTCCATTTTACGTACCCCTTTGTACCAAGGGGTGTTCATAAGTTGAAAAATTTGTAAACTAGATTGTGTGTCAGTTTCTAATACCTAGGCCTAGCAATCGCCTGCCATTGAGCACCGATAGGCTGACGTCGGCCAGGCCTAGCATGAACTGACAGTGCAGCAGCGTGGTCTATCACGCATAGAGCCTAGCTAAATTTACAGTACCTTCTATAAAAACCAAATTATTTTAATAGCTGGCATTCTTCCACTTAACAAAATGTTATTTTAACTCTTACTCAAACATCTGTATGTTTTATGAACCTTCCTATCATGTTCTTTCTATTTGCTAGATCGCCACATTTTATTGTTTACATGCATTTTGCGATCATATCTAGCATCCACGATGTCAACAAGTTGGTGACCCAACATTCTCGTTCGTAATCGTAAACGTGCTCTCAATCTGACATCACGTGCGTTGGTAGTTCGTTATTCTGGTTAGGTTTATTACATATAGTGATTATTATACTACAAATGGAAAAAAAGATCAAACTATTAATAAATAAATACAACAAACTTGATTTTATTAAGAAAAATAAACATTATCACTTTTTAAAACGTGCGCAATCAGACTTTTTTGTATGGTAATTAATTGATCGGTGATGATGTCATCGGGGGAAAGATCATTCGTAAAATCGACTATTCGTAAAATAGACGTTTTACTGTACTATATTCTGACAGAAAAAAGTTGTGGATCATATCAAAATCATTGGCAGGTCAGAGTTGGCCTGCTGTCCAGAGTAATAGCCTGCTGACTAAAATTGGCCTGCGGGCCAGAGTTGGTCTGTTGTCCTGGGGTTTAATACCAGTGAAGAAAAGCATTGTCTAAGTAAATGCATTTGCTTGATCAGATATTTATGATACATGCATCAAAATAACTTTGACAAACAAACATCTGATTTTGCCCATCTTTAGCCAGTTTAATTATATGCCTATTGTATAGACACACATGTCAGGTATAAGAGCTTCAAGATATACCTCTCATTCCTATTTACAGTAGATTGTAGTTAAATATAGAATTGACACACATTTACCATTCTACTGATAATACAGATCAAGTGCCCTACATTCTTAATCATAAAGTTCCTAATACATTGTTTGCATGGTGATAAACAAGAGCATAAATTTGTGTACACGCTCCGTAAATAGGGTAGTTCTGAGAAAAAATTGCGTGTTGTTGATAATATCTTGACGCTTCATTCTTCTGAAGACGAGTAGATCAATCTATCCAAAAAATAATTCATAATAATTTTATTTAACTCAAGAGACTGATAGGTAACAAGAGGAATAGGTTCCTGTACAAAGTACCTATCAGAATAACCTAATTCAAGAATAAATTAACACAAAATTGATATTGTGTTATGAAGATACTCTCAACACATCAATTCTTATCAGAACTATTATGTTGTATTTGGCAAATTTATACTACAGTATTCCTTACATACTATCTGATACTATTGATTATTTGCTAATGATATTCATCATCAAATGTATGGTATGTCATTTTCTAATCTTATTTTTTCTTTGAATTTCATGTTTTCATAATATTTCTTTCACTTTCACTGTTAAATTTAATGCAGCAGTATCCAACATATTATTCTAATATTAAATTTTTATATTAACATAAAAATAATTGTGGCTGAAAACTAATCCTATAATTTGTATATCTTATTTTAATTATACCAAGGCATCACAAAGAATGCATTTTTCTCACAAGGTAGTTGGAAGACCACTTGTAACCAAGTCATATGAGGCTTGCCTTACCAAAACAGCGTACTGTCGCTAATGTTAAACTGAGTAGTTATCATAAGAATGTGGAAGTATTGTATACTTTAGTACAGAAAAGCTGTTATAGCTTTACTCATAACTTTGGCAATAGTAAATTGATTGCTGTAAATGACCTATCAATTTAATTAAAGCTTATAATGTGCAGAATATGAATATAAGAAGTCAAATTTCTTGTTTTATTCACTGAAGCTGTTTTTGGAATGGCAAGTCCCATATTTTTTGTGTATTATTATTAATAATTTTTAATTTCAATTTCATTTTCTGATTATTATTTTGGTTATTATTATAGCACAGTTATATATGCTTTAATAGCATCTGTAGAGTTATTGTACCACAGTCTGTCATTTCTTTTCTGTATACAGATATTATAGTCTGAATTGCCTTGTTCTACTTCTACTGATAATCTCTCGCCTCCTATCTTTCAGTTTCTGTAAAATAATCTCACTCTACTCTATCTTACAGCTATTGACGGTCTATCACTTTTTCTTGGCTATTGTAACACAGTTTCTCACCTTTATTATAAATTATAATATCGTTTTGCTATGTACTCTTTTGTGATTGAATTCTAGTCTTTACCTTACTTTTAATAGGTAAATTCTAAGGTTTAGTCTTTAGAGATTTATATGTTATGTTGATGGGCATATGATGTCATTTTATTCAGCAACTGTCCCCTCACCAATGTGTTGAAATATCCACACAGATGAAATAATTTACATTTTTTTTTCAACTGTGCATGCATTTCTATTTTAAAGTGTTATACATTGATGTGTTTTTGCTGTAAAAATTTCTCTCTCACACACTTCCATATTATGTGCACATAATTAATCAGCCAACTGCATTACAAGTAATCAACGATGGAGACCGGTGGATGTTTATATTTTCTATATCGACCAATTAACTGCACTGTCAAAACTAGGCTGCAATGCATGCAGTCAAAATTTTAGAAAGAACATGACAGTGCTGTTGCAACTTTTGTACCGATCGCAGGCATTGCAATTTTTGTCGCACTTTGCCTGTGGGCAGCGCGATTCACATCCACAAATGAAACACGCTGTCAAAACAGCTGCTGCATGCTTTTGCAGGTGGCTATCGTGCCTGCAGTGCCCGCAGTTTCCACATTTTGGAATAAGCAAACATATATGTGTGTTGATTTTGCCTGCGTCTAGCCCTGTAGTTTACTCGCAGGCACTGCGTTCTTCAAAGAGCACTCCCCGCGATTCTTACTGTAGTTTCCAAAATTGAAAGAGGTCATGTATTGTTTATCAGAGATAAAAGTTTTTTTTTCAAACATTGTTAGGTCTTATACTTCAGACATAAATCTGAAATGCCTAGCTTTATGATATTTGAAGCCAATGTTGTATAGCACACACTTGAAGTAGCATGATAAATACAGTAGTTCATTTGTTTACTTTACTAGCTTGTACTTATGTAGTGTATCTCTATAGTTGTTTATTTTGTTTTATGTTGCTTAGCAACAGTCAAATTGAAATATTGTTAACTATTTATAACATACAGTAAGTACAACAGTATGATCTTCAGATATCCTTCACTTTTATTTGTTTTTATAGAAACATGTACACAGACCATTATACCGCTGGTTTGTAAATTCTGCGAGAATGCCATGGTACTGGAGGATGCCACCCTACCAACTGTGTCGAGACAGTTTGGAAAATTATGTCACGGCTTATCAGGTATGCCTACTGATTTATTTAATTACTAAAATTTACCTGTTCTTGTAAATTATGTAGCAGACTCAACAAGACTTCTCCAGACAGAGTGATCTTAGCCAGTATGTGCATGGAATTATTTATTTTCTTTTAAGTGTCCCTCTCAAATGTGTTTATTCATGTGGTTTTTGGTCATCCTCTTGTGTGTAAACATAGCCTGATCAACATACTGTGTTTTACTACTGGTTTCTTTTAATAGTCAACTAATCACTAACAACATTTGGTTAACCACCAATTTTCTTTCTCAATATCAATGACATATGATTTATAGTAACCAATAATTGCATTTATCAACATTAGGAACCCAGGCTTAACAACTGGTTTTGTTTGTAAATATTAATGACATGCTTATAAAGCACTGGTTTCTTTCATTGTAGTGAACTTGAATGATGAACAGAAGGTATGGATGATGAGTTTTTACTGCAAACTCTGCGTACTTGGTCTTGGTAGTAAGAATAAGGATAATGGCCGACAGGTGAGAAGCAGAAATAATTCAACAACCTTCAGACTTGTACTTCCTTCCAGCTAAACAGCTTTTTTTCATTATTATAATCAAGGGAACACAGATCCAATTGTCTTGCTCTTCCTGAACGCGATAAAACTAGAATTAATCACTAATTATTGTTTATTGATTATAATACTGATCGTGTTAATATTATAAGAATGTTTATAGTTCTTCATATAATGTTTGTCTTTTTATCTATTCCTATTATTATCATTCCAATTTATTTTGCTCAAGGCAAAAGATCCGCCAGCCCCTACGAAGGTGACTTGACTAATAGGATAAGTTCACAGCACATATGTTTTGGTTTTTAGCTTCACTTCATGTCTTGTGTGTATGTATATGAGGGAAAGTGTTTGATGTGGTTTTGTATTTTACTATATATAACTTTTAAACATGATGTGTAGTTTACAGGCCTATTTCCACTAAATGTAATGTACTGAGCCAACATTTAATAAAGAGGGTTGTGAGCAGAGGTCAAATACTGCAAGGTCAAATTTTTGGGTGTTTCACTCTTCACTAAGTGGAAATAGGCCTTAACTGTGAACAATAATGATTAAGTATAAAAACACTCCAAATGTAATGACACATAACCTCACCTTCCAATTTATGTCTGGTTAATTGTCTATGTCAAATGTCTACAGATTCTGAGTAATCATTTATTTTCACACTAAATCAAAATGCCAACACATAAAAGAATATACAATGTTTATACAGTATGTGTGAAAAAAAAGGACCTGTACAAACATGCTACAAGCTTTTGAACTGTGGTGCCCTTAACACAAAAATTAATAATCTTACAAATCAATTACAAAATATATATAACATAGTAAATAATTTAAAAATTCTACTACAAAACACAGTTGCAAGTACACACGTACGCATGTACACATACACATGAACCCACACAAATTAAATAATTCGTACTGGTGCTGGAGTCCATTTAACAGAAAATAAATGTATTATTAATGACAATCTGGAGTATGTTTTATACTTAATTATAAAGTAGTTTAAATACTATTATATTTTTATACACATAACTAATGATATGTTACCCAGATTGCAGTTTTTCATTCATTTGAAAATTAAATTGAACCTAACATACCGTAAAATAATATTAACTTTTCATTTAAATATTTATTTTTAAAATCAATAATAGATTAATAAGGAAGAATACATTTTTTTATTTATTTTGGTGTGTTTCACTTTTCTTATATTTCATATATTTAGCAACACAACACCAATATTATATGATTTTCATGTTTAACCTTTAACCTTTATACTGTAAATATCACTTTTTTATGATGTACTTTGATGTGCACTGTTAAATCACTTTTCATATATAATTATTTGGTTTCCATATGATCGTGATTGTAGTGGGCTTATTTAAATCATACAGTATATTTAAGTCTTCAATTGTAATATCTGATTATATTGTATCCTTAGTATCACTGTCATCTTTGGTGTCATCATCATCTTAATGATCATCAACATAATCTCAAACATTGTTGTCACCACATCAGCTGACATCATCAATCACCATTATCATCATCATCATCATCATCATCATCATCATCATCATCAATCTAATCATACCATGATCAAAATTGTCTCCATTGTTAGGATTGAAAATAGCATTGCTGCTATCATAATCACTATCTATCACTTTGATTATCTTAAATCCTCATCATCATAATCATTATCAACATTGTAACCATTATCATTATCATTATCCCATCAACAAATTAATCACCAATGTCTTGTCACAATAATCATAATTTTTATTATGATATTCATCATCATTGTAATCATCATTGATCATCAAAATCATCACCATTTTTAGCATTGTAATCATTGTACAATAATCATTATCATTGCAATCATTATGTCTGTATCATGATTATGTTCATAACCACATTCATAATGATATTATAAGTTTCGTAATTATCACCAAAATCCTGTCATCACCATCAACTATGTCATCGGCATTAATATCCTGAATCATTATACCATTATTATAAGTTCTTAATCAAAGTATGTAAGAATGATATTTTTAATATGTTTTGTGTGTTGTTATATTGCAGAGTCCACCAGTCTTACCAATTTACACTGATCAAGATAGATACATAGAGTGCAGAATAGCATCAGCGTATAATTTTCCAGTAAGTAAAATATTTTCAATGAAAGTATATATATTGGCCTCTTGGAACGTTATACAGTAGTTGCGACCAAGACTTGTAACAGCAAGAAGATTAATTGACGCTAAGTTGAATGGATTCTAATACTATTCCATGTCAAATTCGGAGGGAGTTAATGCATAATTTTATTAAGACACTTCTGATTCCAGCTTTCTAACCCCAAACATTTTTCAAATTTTCTTAATGGAAAAGAAAGGAAAACAACAGAGAAAGCCTGAAACTATCAGTTTAGAAAACTACTATTTAAAAGATTACCGAATATTATATGTTTAAGAATCACATGTCCTGATTTTTTTTCCTGTCTAATGTTTGTAGGTATCTATATAACTAAAACATTATGTATCTGTTGAGGTTTGGAACACTACAAGTATGTAAGATATAGTAACAATTGAAGCTTGAATTATTCTCAATGAGGCTAGTTTCACAAGAACTTTTGTATCTTATGCTTAATATAAATCATTTAAAAATACTACGTACTACACAACTACCATATAAGCAACTTTACTGCCATTTTCACATGTTATTCCTGTTATTTTTCGCAGTGTATGGTCTTATTTTCCGGTGCTCGAAGCTTTAAACGAGAACTTCATGGAACGTTTGCCAGTCTCTGCGACGACCCTCACCCCATGGTCAGGGCAACCGTTGCTAATGGTTTCCATGAGGTAACTATAACTAATTCAATATCCATGGTTATCTTAAAGATAAATTTCTGTAGAGAAATCTTGGAGAAACCTAAAAGGTTTAATTAAAACCTTAAATTGCTTATTTGAAAATAATCAAAGTTATCAACTTCCAATGAGAAATAGTTTAAAATAATTCTTTAAATTGATTACCAACCAGTGTAATGGACACAAAATATAAAAACATTATTATTTACATCATTTTTTAATGGCAAGGAATTTATTTTCTCTCATTTCCAATTAAAAGCTACATTTTTAAAGATACAATATAAGGAATGAAGATATTTATAGTCCACGATTATTATCTCAGACAATTTCCATGTATTGTTTGAATTTTGATTAAAATAATTTAAAAATAAATACAAAGTACCGGTAAGATATTCAGATATTTAAGTTTATAGTTGAAGCTCATAGGAGTGACGTTTTGCCATATCTGACATGTTATCGTACCGAATACTCAGTACGTTCCCAAATACTTGCGAAAAAAAATTTGCATGTGATTTGGGTGTGAATCGTACCCACGACCTCCAGATAACTAGTCTGGTGTCATTACCACTAGACCACTGAGCTTGCAGTTAGTGACTATTGTTGAATCCGATGCCCAAGTAGCCGTGGATACTGCAAACAATTGAAATTTTTAGCACATCACCTAAAGTATATTGATAACTTAGGATATTATTGTATTATACAGTACCAATGCGTTTAAAAGCATGTTAACCACTATAGCATTATTTTCTTTACATCCTCCAACTATATGAATTACATTCGATATCATAGAATGCCTCTTTTCTCTCATTAGGTTGCAAAGCTTTTAGGTAATAACGTGTCACTGATACAGGGTGAATTAATCAACTTACTGAAAGACGAATCCATCGATGTAAGTATACCTAAAGCCACCTCTCCTAGATATTATTAATGTTTTGGTGTTAATGTGCTCGATCAGTCAGCATTTTATTACTCCAGCACTTTTTATGTAACATTAGTCCCAACTTCTAAGAAGCCTAAAGAATTAATTATATCTAGAACGAAAGAGAGAAAGAAATCATGGTAAGTGTTTTACACTAATTAAAATTTGAAGAATATTTTATTTGAAAGCAGCTATAGCTTCTTTCTTAGAAGATATGCGTCAAATTCACAAATTACATTTTGTTTTTTTGTTAGTTTGCTCCAACAGTACATTAAAATGATGATTTTACTGTCTTATAGATATTGCCGTGGAGTTTCTGGCCCTTTTTTTAATAATTACTATGATTATTCAAACAAATACTGAAATAAGAACACACACTTAGATCTCTATTCCATAATTTTGCAGCTATTATCAATATCTTGGCATACAAACCTACTTAGAACCAGATTTATAAGAATATAAAAACATATCATTTAATCTTTGCTATAAATCATTGATTTTACCTAAGTTAGATTTTTCTTTCATACCAAGCAAAAACATTTGCCTAAATACCGATTCAAGCTAAGAAAATTCCTTGCTTTAGTATAAACATTTCACATTCTAACTCATTACTCTCACAGTACATATTACTGGATTATATCCGTGAGCCTGTCAGGCTCTCAAAACAGAACTGTTTACTTAAACATGCTCGCAGCCCATGTCTAAACTTGGCAACAGACCAACATGCGAACAAAGTGACAGAGTTTAACAAGAAGTAAACTAATTCTGGATATTTTCAAAATAATGAAGATAATTGATAGTGCATCATTCCTCACATATTTTGTATTTCACTGCGCTATTGTTAGAAAGTTTTTTTAGCTAGCATATACTGTAGCTTCGAAATTGATTTTAAATTTTTCAAAAATAATAATTGTTTAAGATGTTTTTTTTAAAAAATCTTTAAAGGCAATGCTTATAGGGTTATCTTGGGCCAACTCTAAATTGTTTTGACTTGAGAAACTTGTTTAAATTTAACTCCCAACCCACTTCCAACACATGTACTGTACTCCTGGATTTGTTCATGGACAATAGCAAGTTTCCATAGTGAAAAAATAGAACCCATGACCTTAAGAGACCGGATCACAAACATGGTTGATAAATTGGTTTTAGTGTCGGTCATGTTTTTGTTGCTATTAAATAAAAAATTGTATAATTTAATTTATTCATTTAATACTGTATATATCTTAGATTTACAGCAGACATTTCTAAAGATTCACACTAATTTGTCAATAAATGAAAAATGGTTGACAAATTTGTTTAAGTGTTGTTGCTTTTATTATATTATATAAATGATTATATAAATTTATTCATGCAATACTATAGGTTTCTCAGATTTACAGCAGTTATTTATAAAGATTCACGCTAATTTGGCAATGGATCAAAATAGCTGGAATTAATCACTTCTGTTACAATTTATACAAATGCATTTGCAGGAATAAATTTATCTTGTGGAAGCAGGCTTTACTGATGGCACATGGTAGAATTGAATGATAAATGCACTGAACTCTATGTGTAGCGTGATCGCACACTCCTCCAGGGCTTTGTGTATGTGATCTGTGTAGCTAAACCAATGATATTGTGATGTGGTGCCTTTAGTGTACTATACATGCTGTGTTGGCTCAAAACATTTTGCTGATTTGGAGGGGGGGGGGGGGGTCGGGGGGGGGGGGGGGGGGGGGGTCAAAACCAAGTGGCCGCCTAGAACCTTGGTCGTAGCCCTGGTAGTGTTCATAGGAAGAGATTTTATGCTTTTAGACCATAATATTATGGATTTTCAATCATAATAAATTTGTTATTGGCCAAAAAATATTTTTAGATGACAACCATTGCATTGGGCAACAGACGACGTGGTGAGATTGACCCCTGACATTCAGCTGGTGCCACCACTGTTTGTTGTAGAAGTTTATGGTACAGTCATCAAATGGAAGTCTTAAATTATGCAAGATGTAATTAACATTTTAGATGGGTTTATGCAAATTAACGAGGTCACTTAAACATACATGTGATGTCACTGATATCAGTGTCAATATCTTTCCATTTCCTGCAGGTGTTACAAGGTCTGGTTTCACACCTACCCGAGACTTTGCAGATGTTTGCAAAGAGCAGTGGCAACGTGGTAACAGAATCAAAGGTAAAAACTGTTTTGCAAGTGCTCTTTACGTACAACAAGGTTTCAAGGAAAGTTGTTAAAGATGTATTGTTGTATGGAAACTACAAAACCATTTTGTATATTTGAATAAATTATCATCTTACTTTATCAAGAAATTGAGTAGAGAACACTTCTTCTACCAATACTTTATTTTAATTTATTTAACTTTTATGATGTTAGCTCTTACAGCAAAACTGAGGCTCTCATTATGATGTTCGCAACAAATGTTTTCCGAAAAGTCTGTTTTTTTCATGACTGGTAATTCTTTATACACACTTCTACTATATCTTAGCTGCATTAATTAATGAAACATTTCTTACTCTCATCTATGCATTCTGGTATAAAAGCAGTGCATGAAGGTTTTTTGTTAGCACACTGTAAACATCAAGGTTTGGGTGCAGCCCACAGTGTTAAATCAAAAGTTCATTTGGCCCTCCAACCGATTTTTATGCCCAACCCTAGTCTAGAACCTAGGTCTTAATGTAATGAAGGAACTAATCTTATGTTTGTCGTCTTGTGGCCAATTTGTGGGTAATGCAACACCATTTAAATTTCCTCTTTGCAATCAGTAAAGCTGAAGTAACTTTACCTCTGATCCCCTATTGATCTGCAAGACATAATAAACATCATAGTAATAATACAAAACGTAACAATATAGATGTAAGTATTGTAATTATCATAATTTTAATATTCTACAAATTTTAATTATTTTGAATTTTTTGTTTATTTGCAACATTTTAGGAAAAACAAGAAACTATTTATTTTAATTATATATATATATCTGTTAATATTTGCTGTTTCAAGTTTTAAATAATTTTAAATATTAAATATTATTTCATTTTCTTGCCCAGTGTTTTTCTTGTAAATTGAATTTTTATTTCATGCCAAGTATTATTAACTGTTGTATTTCAAATTGATATTTTTTTTTAGGGCCCCCTTTAAGTCAACATTGCTGTTAGGGTCACCCTCAGTAAATAAAGTTGAATATAAAAAAAAAAAAAAAATACTCTCCTACCGATTCTAAAATATCTGAATTCTTTATTATATATGGTTCTGTTATATTTACACCCCTTGCCCTTAAGCACCATATTATAAACCTTATTGGTAATATTATGGTCTATAAATTAATCAACTGTAATTAAACCACAACATGACATTACTCTTAACTGTTAATACACAATACACTTTATCCCATAGGTCATTTATTGAAATTGAAATATTAATATTGATGTTATGGCACATCATTAGTACATGTTTACTTTATTTTCAATTTGTAATAAATCAACAGCTGTCACAATATTTATTGTCATAAGGACTCTGGTGATAAGCCTGTCAATGCTTTGCTTTTAAGGGCATATAAAGACCAGTTATAAATCTCTATAAAGGGAAGTTTATAATAACAGTATTATTCCAATAGAAGTATATATAGAGACATTGATTTGAATATATATAGAGACAATTGCATTGCAGTCAGTCTATGTTTATTAGCCTTCATTGTTCTTAGCTAACAGCTAATTACATCGCCTATCACGAAATAAAAACCTTCAATGCATACTAATTACTACCTATCATCTGATTAATTCATCCTCACAATTTCAAGGAACTTAGGGAGTTTTTTTCTATGAAGTGTTTCTTGACAGGCTTGAAAAATGTTGTCCCAATAAGTACCTTTGGTGGTTTCTATTCTACTACAATCTAAAATGCTCACAGTTTTTGCTTTCAATTACATTTAAAGTATGAAATGCACAAAGGAATGTTTCATGATATAATTTATCAGATGTTGCTTTCGCAATCTTACCACATTAGAAAACTAATAGTTTATGGCCATAGAAATCTGTTTACCACATTCATGTTGGACAAGAGTCAGTATTAACAAAGTGTAGATATATAAAATAAAAATTGCTTATACTTTTTGCTTTCATTTATGTTCATAGTAAAATACACAAAGAAATGTAAAGTAATGTTTCATGATAAAATATATTAGATGTTGCTACTACAAATTTTCCACATTAAAAAACTAATAGAAATATTGAAATAAAAATTGATTTACCACATTCCCATTGGACAAAAGTCAGCATTAAGAAAAAAAAAATATTGGTATTCTATTCTCCAGCTTCTTTTTAATGTAAGTTTACAAACATTTTTGGCCTTCTTTGGTTACCACACCAGAGACCTACCAGGGAAATATGCAAGTCTAATGGCCAAGCGGTTAAAGCAGGGACCCGCACCCTACAGCATAATATAGGCACTGGTTTGAACGGCACGCTCGCTTATGGCTGTGGAGGTTGAGCAAGTCTTCTTGGATACAGACTATAAACTGTAGGCCCAGTGTACACAAATGGCTCATGTGCACTACAAAGAACCCAGTACATCTTTCAAGTCGAGTAAGGGGTCACCCCAGTGTACTGGTCCGTCTCACACTCCTGCCCTCATCCTGATGCTGAACAGGCGTTGATGAGTATCTGTATAGAATTAAATAGACCAGGGAAATATTTATCACTTCAATTTACTTAAAATAGCACTATATAACTTATTGTTATTATTTGATAAGATAGAGTTTGCAATCGGAGGATGCTGCACAACTTATGATCACTAAAATTAAATCATATAACATTGAGCAAGATTTTTCCTGATCCAGATATCTCGTACATGGAAATTAGGACACTATGTTTATTTGTATCATTATTTAGAATTGATATACTTTTTAATGAATGGACAAACTATTAATTTTATGTGCAATTTTAAATTATATGGGTGTAATTGAATGTAGGAGTGATGCTCATTTGCCAATGTTCCATCATTGTTACCTTGTGTTTGCAAGTCACTTTGTGCCAAAGGAAAAAATAAATATTTCTGAATCATATAATTCCTTCAATCCAATGGCAAGAATGCATTAGTTGTTTAATAAAAAGCAAAGGTGAATTCTGGGCCCATTTGGGCTAGGGCCCTTTGACAAGAAACAAGAAAGGAGGAAGAGAGTGTACAGTATTCAAAAAAAGCTAAATTTTAAATTTAAATTCTGTGTACCAGCTGTGTACTAGCGTCTATAGTTAAACTTTCTAAACAAAATCTCAAACACCACCCCTTCTATCATCACCCCGATTAGTGCTTCACATGTCACATGATCCCTACCCAGATTTTTTTTTGATCCACCCGGAAGAAATATATATTTGCTCTGAAGTTTCATTTTGATGCTTAGGGAATTTTTGTAGGTTATTAACCTAGAGCACTAGGATAAGAAAGGCAAACACCAAATTCACCAAGCTATAGCTAAACTCTATCCTTTGCAGATTTACTCACAAATTAGAAGTGATCACTCATTCTCATTGCATGCACTTTACAAATCTTATGTGTGTGGAAATGCTTCTCACAACTTAAAAACAAGTCATCATCATAAACATTACTGCAACCCAAAGCATAGGGGTAGAAAAGGCAAACATCAAATTCACCAAGCTATAAATAGCTAAACCCTATCTGTGCAGATTTACTCACAAATTAGAAGCAATCACTCATTCTCTTTGCATTCATTTTACAAATCGTGTGTGTGTGAGAAATCCTTCCTACTGCTTAAATACAAATCATCATTGTACACATTACTGCATTGCAACCCCCTAGGCACTTGAACCACAAAAGTTTGTCTACTACTCATTCAACAACCTCATTACTTTACTGTACAAATCATGTATACATTTTTTATTTTAATCTAAAGGTAAGGCTTAGCGTTTTTGGTATTGGCATAGTTTCTGAAACTTATCTTCATTGAATCAAATTAAGAATGCAATACCAACATTATTCTATAGTGATAGTTCCTGCTTAGTGATTAAAACGGGAAAGGTGTAGGTGTTAGTTTTTGCTTAGTGATTAAAATGGGGAAGCGGTAGGGGTGAAGATAGAGTGATTGATGGGGGGGTGTAGGTTTTAGAGTGTTAAGCTACAGTTTACCATTTTAACATTACGCACTAATCTAGTAATTTATTTTAATACTAAGGTATTGCATGAATTGTTGACATCGGCAAAGAAAGGGATTGAAGTATAGAATAAATTTCAGTGTGACATAATCCATGGCATGACATACACAATGCATTATAGGATGTAATTATAGGACGGAATGATATTTTCGAGTCCCTTTATAAGGCTTGGGAAGTGAAGCTCTTTTTTATCTTGAGAAAGAATTTTGTGTCTGAACCGAGGACCTGGGGATTATGTTATTCAGCTCTTTTCTATAATTTGGTGATTGGTATCAGGTTGCAAGGGAAGTGTTGATGGGAGATGGAGAATACGGCATATATTTAGTTTCATTTTGTGAAACCACTGCATGACTTAACATAATGCACTAGTGATTTAATACTGATGATGCTCGTTGTGGTTGTTATGTTGTTTTAATGAGGGAAATGAACGAGGTTGTTTACAAGATGATTAAGAAATGTCTTATACAAGTGTTATTATCTCCCTTGACCCGAAAATGATATAGTAGTATGAATTGAGAAGAAATGTACACCATGTGGAAATTAAATCACTATAGTTATAATTATATTATAGTATAAATTTACATTTTTATATGAAAAAGGTACAATACCAATGTAAGTTTTTGAATAATGTTGGTTATTCTGTTATTATTTACAATTTCTTAATGTATATTGAATAAGAAATAATACAATTTAATCATATTAATATTAATATTTAATTTTTCTCTTTTTTTTTTAATTGTTTAGGTATCAGGGTTGTCAGAATTAATTCCAGCACTGTGCGAAGCAGAACTGAACGTCGCACAATGTAGACGATGGCGTCTTCACGTGGCCATGCTGGAAAAGCTCGCCTGTCTTCCTAAGTGCCTTACTAGTGATCAAATTTACAGCAAATTTATTCCAGTTGTTACTAAGCACATTACAACTCATGTGAGTGGAATGCACATAATTGCTGACCTGTAATGGTCATGTTCTTAAAGGGGCAGTTATCCAAGTTCATAATCATTCATTAGGCTACTTATTCTAGTATATTTTACACCTTGTATTGTATTGCATACCAACCAACCACCCATCAATAATGGTGATTTGATTCTATCCATTGCTCTTGTTGTGTTTCAACTGGAGGGTTGAAATGCAAGTTTGAAATGAGCTGCTTAATGTGATGTTCCTGAGTGCAAAATATGGCCCATATAAGAATGCTGTACACTCTTTGGAAAAGAGTAGAGGATTGTCTTTTAATGTACTCCTTAATTCACCACCAGAATGACCCCACTTTAAGCAAGTCTTCTGACTTATTGTCGGTTGCCTTTGGTGTATCTCATTGAAAAATCCATTCCAACTGTGTTTTGAAAATGTGCCATAAGTGTGACGCGATACAAACTTAAGGTAATGGCCCTTTAATTTATATGTAATATATGTTTCGCTGATGTCAGATCATTGTGAATAATGGCATTAATGGTGACCGTTGACTGTACGTTTCTTTATCGTAACAAGTTTCTGTACAAATAGTCATTTAGAATGACAATTTATCACACGCTTTTTGATTATTTAATGCAGGAAGACATGGCCCATTACTCTTTCTCTAGAAATACATTTGTTATTAATCACTGTTTCATCCCACACAAAAACAAAGTAAGCTTTTAAAGAATATCTCCTGGCAATGGTCGTGGTTGAATGATTAATGTTATTGATACATCAATGATAATCTCTTTGTTTCTGTTGTATTTGTCTACTTGAGAACCAATTAACTAATATCTGATTGCGACATGTTATATTATATTTGTAATCTGTTAATTGTAGGATTAGGTTATGGCATTGATGATAATGCATGAAATGTGTGGTCATCAGGAAAGGGTGATGAAGATGAAGATTGTTGTTGGGATGATGCTGGTGATGAGGATGAGGATGACAACAATAATGAAAAAAGTGTCGATGACAAAGAAAATGATGACAACAATTACAATTATTATGAAGACGGTGGCGTTTATGCAGATAGTGGTGGCGATATACGAGGATGGTAGAGGAGATTATGAATATATGGATATTGACTCTGGATTATGAGTATTGAGATGGGGATTATAAATATAGGAGTGTGGATTATGAGGGTGTTGAGGTTATTATGGGTATGGGATCTGGATTATGAGTAGTAAGATGGGGATTATAAGGATGGGTGTGTGGATTATGAGAATGAAGTGGGGATTATGAGGATGTTGTAGTTATTATGGGTATGGGATCTGGATTATGAGTATTGAGAGGGAATTATGAGAATGAGAGTGTGGATTAAATAGGGAAAAATAGGGATTATAAGGATGGGATAGGGATTATGAAGAATGTTATGTTGATAATAACAAATACATGATATTCCTTTCTACAGAGGGTTCTTCCAGTTAAGCGTGCTGCAGTAAGGACAACATGTATATTTATGAGATATAATCGTAAACAAGAGCAACGGCAAGACATTTGTAGTAAACTTATACAAGGTATGTTTAATCTTACACACTGTGATGACATATAGAATGATGTGGAGCTTAGTGCTTAAGATGCTTCCGACTAGATACTGTCCAAGCCATATTAAGATGGTTTAGAGAATTCACAGTTTGTAAGTGATAGTCACTCACTGTTGGATAAGAATAATATTTTAAAGGAGATATTTAGAGGTGCAATGCCTAGGTCAACAATTACTTCTTTTTCTTTGTCTACCCAAGCCATTCGATATTAGTTTACGTGAATATAAGGATAGTAAAGTAATAATAGGAAGAGTTCTGCTCTATGCATTAAAATGGCTTGCCACTAAAACCTAGATGCAGTGATGCACCTGCGACATTATCACAAACCTAATTCAGAGTATCAACGTAACACACACCACACGTAATTTCTAAAATGGGATAATATGTAATTGAGTATGAAAAATCAGTTCTCTACTTATATAAAATTGGTAAACCTCTCCTTCAAACATACTAATTTCACAACTACTGTACTCTTTTACATAAATATTGTTGTTATTGTTATATTAATTTTCAGAAATGTTTTCCACCCAAACTTTCTTTAATAGTGCGCCAGTTTTACTGTATTACATTTATGACTTTAATGCTTTAATGATTAAAAATTCTTATTTTGTATTTATTCAATTTATAATAGAATGTTTTAGATGATATATATGTAATCAATTGTCTTCCTTTTTTATTTTTATATCACAGCTTGCTGTCGTTCTAAATCATGTTCATATCGTATGCTGTTTATTGATGTGTGTCAAGATATAATGGAATTCTTCTCCAAGGCATACTTTAAAGAAAATTTATATGAGTTTGTATTAGAATTAGCTGAAGATCCTGTACCAAATGTAAGGTAAGGTTAACCCTATAGATATTGAACTATTGGTTTTGCTAAAAAGAAAACTAATACTAAATAACATTCAGGCCTGGAAAAAATATTTTTATGCCTCTAACCATGAAAGTTGAAACGATAAAAGGCCTCCAGCACCAAATTTTATCTGTACACTAGAGTATATAGCCCAAAATTTTATGTTTTTGAATTTTTTTTCCCCATAATGCATCTGGGATAATCAGGTTGCCTCCAACAACTAGTTGCGCACTTTTCCAGCCCTGATAACAATATTAATGATCATTATAGTGGTGCAGAGTGTGCTCTGGGGATGACTATGTAATGCATCTATTTCTATTACAGGTTAAAATTCTGCACTCTCTTGCCATTATTGAAGTCACAGATGAAGTTGCCAAAGGACCGCCAAATGCTACAAGACCTTGAGTACATGGCTAGGAAACTGATGCTGCAGGAAAATGATATTGATGTTAAATCAGCAATTAGAAATGTATGTTGATCAATCTCAAAATTCCTCAATTCATCTTCATCGTTTAAAAAAAACAGCTATTTCAAGACTTGCCATATTTCAAGTCTTGTTTGTCGAGCAGTAAGATTTTGAGTCTTGTTTGTCGAGCAGTAAGGCAGGGGTGCTGCTAACTACAGCCTTAACATCGGCGCAGGTTCCAGCCGCTCCTCTCCTAGGGTTTGGTTGGTAGAACCAAGTCTTCTCAGATAATCACCTTAAAACGGGAGGTCCAGTATACTGTACATCTGGCTTGTGTTCATTTTAAAGAACCCATTGCATCTTTCAGAAGAGTTAGAGGCAGCTTCCAGAGATTAAAAAATCAATCGTTTTTTTTTTTTGTTTTTTTTTTAAAATCATTTTAATATACTTTTCAATATATCTTATTTTATAAAGTGCAAAAACTTGAAAATTTTCAAAATTCTGATTCTTAAATGTTTTGGGTGCTTGTGGGAAATTACAAGTTGCAACAAATGGCAGGTTTGGCTGGAGCAGGTCATATTATGTTTAATATTGACTAGTTTTTTCCTAATGTTATTTTTTTTTTAGGCGTCATTTGAATTGGACAAAATCCAAGTAGTAATGGAATCAGTAAGTCATTTACCATGTTCATTTATCATTTGTTATGCACATTAAAATTGTACTAAATTTGTTTTGCTAGTTGCATCTGATAAAAAATTCAAAATAAGAGTACTTTACAAAACAATGTATTACCTTAGTAGTACAATGTAGAGGAGTATAAATATTTCCAATCTGCAGACAGTACTGTTTCGATCTTATTAGATGTCATCAGTGCAGCTCAGAATTTCAAGAATGAAACACATGACTAGCTCAAACATAGCTTGGATCAGCCCTGTGTGATGNNNGATTACCCCCCCCCCCCCCCAAAAAAGAAAAAGACAAATATTCAAATTGAATTAAAGCGGAAAATTGTTGGGCAATATATGTTGATAATTTGCATGCTATTAATACCAACAATACTTTTTCATCTAGAGTCCGTTTACCTTTAGTTAAATGTGTCTAGTTTACACTTGTTTTTTCATTGAGTTTTACATATTCTTGGCACCTACTAATGTGTCTTACATAGTTGAATTTTTTCAAGCATTGTTTGATTAATTTACTTAACTAGGGTCAAAGAGTAGCAAGGTGTCAAGTTCGGCAGGCAAGAAGCATTCCAGTTCCTCATCTATCCTACCTGGGCCACCCCCTCATCACTCATCAACCAAAGGTAATGTCGTTTTTATTTGCTTCATTTTTTTTCACTTGTATGTTGATCTTCTTACAATTTACTCCATCTGTGCATATACGAAAACGTTTAGTTCTCCTTGTCGGGTGGATTCCAGGGTGCAATTTAATAATAATAATTGTAAAACAAATTTTTGAAGCCCCTATTAAAGCAAAAATCTGGCTTAGCACAGGCCAATTCTACATAAGTGCAGAGAAGGTAGGATGGCCATGCATGCGTGAATCCTTTCTAGGGTTGTGTTGTCGTGCAAATCGGAAGCTCCCTATTGATTGGATAAAGAAAACATTGTTAAACTATGTCTGATTAAACACTGCATGTCTCTTTCTTATCTGACATTGCTTTTTATCAGATAAACCCTCATCAAACATTGTCTGTTGAAACTGACGGAATCTGATAGTGTGTGTTCCATTTTAACGACCAAGCTAAATCTCCACTTCTGTATTTTACATTTTGTATGGACCATAAATCGTTTTATACCCCTGGCAGGCTATCCAACACCTTTGACCAATGGCATTACAGGAATGATATCCTTGACACATATGCGATTTCCTTCTCATTTTCAGCTTCCAAAGCTGGCAAGTCGCCTGGAAAGGTAAATCATTCCAACTCAACCTCTGCATCAAAGTCAGCTAGCAGCCGAGGCCATAAATCTCCTCCACATGCTGAAAATAATAACATAGAATCACCGAGTGGAAAGTAAGTCAGCCTATTCAATCAGTAAAATATATGGGTTTTCCTTTCAAGTATAATGCATCATGGGATAAATAATTTACATGAAAGATATTGTAGTAGTGATGGTGTTGTGTGAAAAGTTGATCTATTGTGTTTAGAAGACCTAATGAACGCATTCTATTAGTATTTTAAAAATATATTTATCATTTCATGAGGGTATTGTATAATATTTGCATTTTGGATCCCCCAGTTCTCTCTTTTTCCTTTGTAACATGTCTTTCCCTTCAATATTTATGTCACTGTTATCCTCCTTTCTTCCTCGTCATCATCACCATTACCATAATTATCATGATCATCTTTATCATATATTTATGATCATTATCAACAGTATCAGCCTATATCATCTGCTAGGTAAAGGCCTCTCCCAAGCTTTGCCAAGTATTTCTATTAAGTGCTATAACTTACTGTGTCTGTTTCGTATACCATGCAGTGCGTACTTTAACCCAGATTGTAGCTAGTATTTTGATGTATCAAGCGTCAATTTTGTTTTCTTTGTCATTATGTTGTTCCCCAGTATAAAGTGTTCCTCAGGGCATTTTTTCCTCCATTTCTCCTCTTTCCATTATTGTTGGCCTTATTTATTTGGCCTTGTTTTGACACGATTTTTTTCCCCTTTATATTTTTTTCCACAGGTTTTATTGAAATTTTGTTACCTTGCGTTCTTTTATTCACACACGGTCTAGGCTTTTGTGATGTTTTTCCATTTGCAAAATAAAGTGATTTTAAATAAAAATAAGATAATGTATTTCTTGTGTTCTATTATCTTTGTTTCTCTATGTTTTTATCATCCTAAATACATGTTTTTCCAATGTGTTTTTGTATTGTGCATATTCTTACAACAATGTTTTAGTAACCTATGATACATATGTTTTTCAAATGTGATTTAGTATTCCCCATAATTTGTATTTATCATATATATTAGTGTCTTCAAATGTTGCAAGTGAGACAAATTTTAGCCTGCAAGCGATTTCAATCTGGACCACTAACCTGATTTCAGTGTCAAAAAATTCACCCAACAAAATTAAAATCATCCCAAATAATGGTGGGATATGTGAATGTCCTGCAACATTCACTTAATGCCATTAGTTGGTGCCATCAAAATCAGTTGACAACTCCTAATATATATAAATATGTTAATGGATAACTTATTTCCTATGTTGACCCCTTGTATATGTTGACCATAGTGTATGTTTTTGTGTATGTTTAACTGTAAGCGTGTTATGCATTTTCAGCATCAGAAGAAGAGCCGGTTCTGAAGGCATGATAGTTGCACCTTCTGCTCTTAACAGGTCAAAAATACATTCTGACTTGCCACATAGTTCATCACAATTTACAGATTCACACATCTTTCACTATCATAGCTCTGTATTTATATATAAAAGCATGTTAAAGGGTCATTCATCTATAGTATTACTGTTTTTTGTATTGTTTGCCGTGTATTCACCACAGTTTAGTGTAGAATCAAATTGAAAGGGAATTCACACATACTAATACTCATGTCAATTATAACTACTCTATTCCTGTGTAAATTGACATAGTTTTTTTATTGATAGGTCCCTCAGAATTTCTTTAAATAACATTGTAAAAGATCCTCTTATCTGGAAGTAAATGGCTGTACGCAGTCTGCTAATCATTGGAAATTCTTGGGGCTGTTGGTCAATTTCATTTGCTGATTTCATGTGTTTTAGCTGGTGAGGCAGGGCTTTCAAATTAGAAGAAGCCATTTCTGGGAGATATGTTTAAATGAACTTTCTTAACACATTTCTTTAACTTGCTGTGCATGGTGATAATTAGTTTGCAGTAAATTTTTAGAAGGGAACTGGCTGTCTCGATTTCTGGAAGGCTACCACCACTCCGTATGAAGAGGACAATGTCTCATTTAAGCCTTATCCTCAGCCCTCAGCTCCTGCCTTATAGACTTGGTATCTGTGTGATGCTGTTTTTGCCTTGTCTACTATGGCAATCAAAGCTGCTTAACATTTGTGCTAACTTCAGGCCTTAACAGGAAACAAACTTTGGGATTGAACTGAAATTGAAACTCGAATTGTATTACAAATTTGAATCAGTAGCACGTAATACAATCTTGGCTTCTGTCACCAGATGCTCATAAATATTTATGATTGTGATATTCATGGCATAACAAAATCAACATAGATTATGTTTCAATTTTTTAAAGTGTACTTTAAAATGTTGATCATTCAGTCCTCATGTATTTAGGGATATGTAATTTTTTAATTTGTTGACACTTGGAAGGTTTATTTATCTTATAATCCTATGGTTTTATTTTGTCTTAACGTCCAAAGGACTGTTTTGTGTAATTGATAAGACGTGTGTAATGAGTTTTTACTGTATATGGATAATTACATCATAATAATATAGTTAATTTTAATATATCATTCTCACCTGCACTTAGGTGATTTATCACAAACACTTTAATTCACTTTTTCATTTTCATCACCAATATATTCATTATCAATATATTCATCATCATCCTACTGAAGATAATTATCATCATTAACATATTTACCATCATCGACAACATAAGTAGTATACTAATGATTATCATCATCGTCATTGTTATCATCATGATCATTATCATCATCACTATAATTATTATTATCATTAATATTATCATTACCAACATCAATTCTGTCATCATTAACATAACTTGCAACAGTAATTCTATCAACATTATTATTATTTGTAACATCATCATCATCACTGACACTAACATCATAACTTTTATCACAAATATTATCAAAATCATCATTACTATTAATAAAGTAGCAGATTGCTTTATTCATTACTAACACCACTAACTTGCCTTTTATTTCTTTTTTTCCCCCCTGATTTACACGTATGTTTATTATCCAATTTCAGATTGAGAAAAGTGTCAGATACGACATCCAGTGGAGTACGCAGGGTAGCAAGTAGTAGCCCAGTGCAAGGTAGGCAGAGTACAACTTGAAGTCAGTGTGACCCACTCTCTGTCTTGATAAGACAAGCTCCAATATACATATAGTACCTTAGTCAGGCAACATCATTGTACTGTACATACATGTTTTAGCCAATGACTATAGTCCAGGATGTTGGTATTTTGAACAAACAATTTCATGTGACAATTTATTAGCCTTAAGTCAGCGAGATATATCAACAACAACATATTATTCTCTGTCATATGAATATCAATTTAGTTTGTTCATTCTTTTACCAAATTCTTTAAATCAATACATTAATACTAATGTTGGATAACATCCTAATAACACATATAGATAGATATATATATATATATATATATATTGTTAACTAGATAATAAATAAAAACTAATGTGTAAATATATTACAGTTTATATTTATTACATCTTGTTAATACATTGATAGAATATGTTCATATATGGGGCTTACCATGCTAAAACCAGAATCAGTGACCAAAACAATACATTTTAATATATTTATAATCTCCACATTAAAGCTTTAAAATGATAGGTTATTTATTGAAATCAACTTATAATTGCCAAAATTATAAGAAAAAGTATTACAGCTTCTCTGTACTAAAGTATACAATACTGCCACATTGTTATGCTAATTACTCTGTTTAATATTTAGCGGCAGTACGCTGGTTTTTGGGTGGCAATCCTCATAGTTATAATAATATTAAATGTTCTGTACAGTATTGATGCATGTTAACTACATGTTTTTTTCTTATGTATATTACAATCCAAAGTTAGCTTGGCATCTTTTATCTTGGTATCATATCATAGAGCAACCAAATGCTAATCCAGATAGTAATGATGCTTTTTTTTAATAAAACATAATTACTGTATAGATAATTAGTTTATTCTTTGGGGCATATTGGCTACTAACCGTCTTGCGTCTCAAAACAGGTCTCCCTCAACGTAACAGCTCTGCTTCTTCTGTGTCAAGCACTGGCTCGCGTAAATCTAGTCACAATGCCTCCTCAACCAAGTCGTAAGTTGTCGTTTTTACTCATGTTTGTCTTTTAGCTTGTGACTTTACTTAACACTTGTTTTGCCTATTCACTGTAGTATTATACAATAACATTACCCTATTTGCAATATACTTCTGTGAACTCTTGATATATATATATATAAAAAGAGATTAATCTGTGGTGTTTCCTTTTATATACAAAATCATGTGTTAAAACAGAAGCAATTGTTATGCCCAAGATAAAATGAAGACATTTTTTAAGTGCTTTTATTTTTGTTAAGAAATTTCTTATTTGATAAATTATCCACATTAATAGAGTAGAGTATCAGAAGTGTGTTTAAGAATTAGTGATAATATTGTTAGAATTTTAGCATGTGATACAAAGATTACAAGGTAAGTACTATAGCATTTTAAGTTTGAGAAATCGAAAGTGCACCTTGTATGTTAATTCATTCACTTTTTTGCCTTTTATGATATAAAGATGCAATTGATCTGGTGCCAGCTTTTCTTTTTCTTACAAAAGTTTATTTTACTACAAACAAATTTGAAGTCTGCAAAAAAAGTGCATCTGTTAATTTCTGAAGGGAACTATTTCTTCTAATTTTCAATTTAAAGCTAATAACTTGCTTAAAAAGTAAGCAATAAAGTTATTGAATTTTATTACAACTTAAAACAAATTGTTTTAGGTTACCACAATGCCATGCCACTAGTATTATGGGTGCTCTTGTCTAAAGATTTTTCGATGATGATTTTAAAGAATTGATGGAATTTTTAAAACTCATAAATTACTTCAATTATAAAAAATTTACGTTTCACTGTGATTGCTTTATTTCTACCAGGAAAAAAAGTAGCAAAACGTAGCAGTAGGTTCCTGAGCTACGAGAGTCAATATGGATGGACCCCAACGAAACCACATAACAACTGACGATGGGAGACTGTAGAGAACCCCAAGCATATACTACGTAACATTTGAAGTTTCCATTCCAATGCTGCTGGTTGAAGAACACATTGGATGTACCTGAGCATACCATGAACGTAACACGCAAGTTGGACCTTCCAGTAATACCAGATCAACCAGCTGGAGTTGAAATCAGGCCCGTATCCAGGGGGTTTTTATGGTTCGGGAGGAAACCCCCCCCCCCCTTTTTCTAGCAAATCCCCTCTCTTCTGGCGAAACATCCTCTTTAAATTTCCCAAATAAGTCCTCCAACCCAACTAATGCACTGCATACCCACCCAGACACAGACATTTTTAAACATATCTGCTTTTATAGCATTATTTAGATACATAAAGCACAAAAATCCTCTTGCTTTGGGGGTTTCGCCGACCCCACCGGGGCATTGACTGTGGACCTCGCGCCCAGAAAACCCCCTCTTGGAAGAACCTGGCTACAGGCCTGGAAACTCTTGTGAAGTCACCCACCACATTACATTATTAACATCTTCCATAACACAACACAGCATTTTAGATAAACCTCATAGATATATAGCCTATCTATGGTTTAACTAGGTGTACGTTCTTCCCTCTCTGAAGAAGGCTAAATGCCTATTTACACAAAGCGACAAAAGCCTTCTGCTGTCTAATTCATAATACAGCACACTACATCATTAACCATGCACACATTGTTGATGCTTTGCTCTGCAGTCTGCATGCTCAGTGACCAAAATCACTAATTGGTCAGAATATTTTTTGTCGCACAACAGTTCCTTGGAAATAAAGAAAAATATTATAATCTGAGCAGCACATTGCTTTGTCGCGTAGGTCGGTATGAATCAATTTCTATTTTTCCTGCCACTGCCCCTGTTTCTGTTGTACGTCATTGTCTTGTTCAGCGTAAAAAGATGTTTAAATCTTAGTTGAACACCATTTAAATTGCAAAGTAAATGCTGTATAGGTATTATGTTCTAAATATTGATTCAATGTCTTACATTTTTTGTTTAATCAATGGTTCAAAAACAAACTGGCTTTTTATTTGAGGCTAAAGACTTGATTTTGACCTTGATTCGCAAATGGCTGATAATGTAGATTTCCAATTTTGTTAACGTAGCTTCTGCAATGCAAATAGTAACAACTAGAAAAAGTTGTAACTGGGTTTGTATAGTTAGAAAGCAAATCCATGCAAAATTTTCTGAGATACCGCAATGTTATACAAATATAAAATAATTACATTGGTACTAATTTTTGAAAGTAAGATTTCAAACATTTTCTGTTACTGTGAAAAGGGTATAAATGAGAACTCTTTCTTGTCTTTCCTCTAATGGTTTAACATTGTATTTTTTTAATAATATAATTAATATTAAATAGTATTCAATAGTGATGACATATTCCAAATGGTTGCTAATTCATTGGTTCTTTGTGTAGTGAATTCTGCTTCATTATTTTAGTTAATAAATTTACTGTCCAGAAATCCACCTTGTTATTATTACAATCTAATATACAGAAATAGTTTTAAAATTTTGTAATAGATTTTATTCCACTTTTAAGAATTGATGCAATTGTAATTCTGTCCAATAGTAGTATAAAGTGTTTATTGATTTAAAATGTCTTCCCCTCCCGTTATCCCCATCATTTTCATATGACATGTTTGGTACTGATGTTTAATTTGTCAATAATATCGTGTAAAGCTTGGTTTCCATACAATTGCTACACGCTATCGCCGGCAGCTTTCGGTGATCCTGATTGGTCAATTGATTCGGGGAGCCTTCTTGATTACGTCGAGGATTGCTAAGCAGTACAACAACTGTAGTGACAATGTAGCGATTTAAGGAAACCAACCTTAAAAGTAGGTCCAGTGTTTAGTGGTTACGTAGGTGCATCTTTCGATAAATTAAATTCTTAGTTCATTTAAGAAAAAATACAGAGGTTTACTATCATAGTTTAGAAATTATTTACAAAGGTGCTTTTTTACCCAAACATTTTGATATTTTTTTTGACACAATGACTTCTTATGAATATAGTGTTAGCATACTATAAAAGGAATTATAATGTAAACATACTTTTATCTGTCCTTAAAAGCATTCAATTGCAGCTAAAATCTATAATGGCGTTGCTTTGTTGTTTTGTAATATTTTTGTTTAATTAAATGATGCATATTGCTGTCTTCTCCTATCCTGCATCATTTTCTCTTGCCTTCCAACCGTCCTTCGCACTGTTACTGAGTAACGTGTTGTTTCAGTGTGCACCTATACATTTTCTATGATTTTATCTTTTTTCTTCTCTACCTAACATGGTGTCATGTTTATTATTATATATGTATGTAGAATAATTATGTGAAGTTGGTGGTTGTCAATATGCAGTTGCTGTACCTTTTTAATTGCTATAAAGAGAGGGTAGTCAATGTTATAGGAGGGGAATGGATGAAAGAGAGGATAGATAACCTGTGATTAATTGGTAAATTATTAATCTACTATAGGGAAGGGAATGAATTACCTGCTATGGGGAAGGGATGGATAACCTGTTATGGGGAAGGGATAGATAACCTGTTATGGGGAAGGGATAGATACTATAACCTGCTATGGGGAGGGGATAGATAGATAACCACCTGTGGGGACGTATCCTGTGAGGGGGGTCAGCTAACCAGCTGTCACAAGGATAACCTGTTACGGCTAAATTTAATAATTACCTTGAAATCATTGTTTATGGTATTATGTTGACTACCTTGCATTGCAAAAAACAAAATTATTTAATACCACATTGAGTAGTAAGTTATTGTAATCATCATTAATATAAATGTACTTAATTATCAACTTTAAATTTGTTCATTTTAAATTGTTTGACATTATTTGAATAGAATAAGAAGTATTTATAATTTATCCACCGGATAAGTCAGAAAACCAGAGTAAAAGTAGTATGATTTATTATATAGTATTCTTTAGGTATATTAATATGTGAACAGAGAGACAGAGAAAAAAAGAAGAAAACTATAGTTTAATTATTTTTTCCCTTATATTTTATAAACCTAATTTGTGTAGTATAGTAGGTGCCCTTATTTTTTGGTGTCTAATCCTAATGGCTGCGGTATACATTGACTGTACATCTATCATTGACTGTACATAATCATGTTTCCAACATTTATTTCTCCTGGTATTTTTTTTTTATTTTAAATTAATTATTCCATGGTAATCTATCAGTATAGTTGACCTTTGATCTTTAGTGTAGATTTAATTGTATGCCTTAATATTTTATGTGCAATAATTTCCATTTAACAATATGTTTAGCTTGGAATGTTTGTGTCAAGCTTTTACTGATATTAATGTATTCAAATCCTCTAGTACTTCTTGGAATACAGTATTTTTAGGGCACAGCATCATTAAGACATGTTTTACTGAAGAGATTGCCTAATCAGATAATTTGTGTGGGTTTCCTATATGCTATGCATAGTATTGTAAGTTGTATTCATGTCAAAATATATGATGTATGAACTCAAAGCTAAGATGTTATTTTGTCAGAGAAATTTATCTCTATTGAAAAAAAAATAACATTGGAAATAAGTAATTTATGAAAATAAATACTGTACTCTTTTTCCTGGGTATGTCTATTTTAATGATACAAACAGGGAAATAAATGTTCTCTGTATATTCTATAGTATAATAGCCCCACATTTCATTACTTTCAAGTATGGTAAAGTGATGTTGAGATGGTGGTATCATATTTTGGATAGGCTTGACAATTTGATTATGGCAGTTGGTTTAAATAAATGTTGTAGAATGCAGTAACTGATTCCTGGTGGTCATTATTGTGCTCTGGTTTGGTGATATTCATTGTTAATATAAATACAACTTAATTGATGAATTAAGTGATTAATAAAGATGTACATTACCAATATAAATATCAACATTCATTTAATATCTTTCCACAATAATTATAAAAGTTCTGCCAAAGCAGCATTTAAATGATATACTGTACACAAAATATTAATAATATAAACTATGATTATAATGACCTGAACAAATGATAAGTAGATTGTTCTACAAATGTGTTTTATATCATGCATTAAACACACAAGAGTTTGCTTTTGGATTCAGAACGGATAGAACATTCAAATCATTGTCCCAATAAGACACTTACACACTGCATAGCAATCCGCCCCTGGAGCTCAGTGATCTGGGATGCTTGGGTTTACAGTCAATTTTTGGAACATTTTCAATTAAGCTACATTTCACACAAAGCCCAATTATGTTTTAATAATTATACTCTATTTTAAATATTTCAGTTTCAACCAGGACTGTAATTTAATTTTAATTTTTAGGCGAAGGGCCAAAGGTAAAAAATGTAAAGGTTGAAACCTGAAGCTCTGGGCTCACAGGCAGGAGTGCCCATCTCTCTTTCCTTGGCAGCTGGGCCAGACTGTGCAAGGCTGTGGGGGTTCACCACTCCTCATGCACAGCAGTCTGTTTTATCTTCTCAGCATATGTTGGTA
The DNA here is from genome assembly GCF_011630105.1 of Anneissia japonica. Lineage (NCBI taxonomy): Eukaryota > Metazoa > Echinodermata > Crinoidea > Comatulida > Comatulidae > Anneissia > Anneissia japonica. The sequence goes on from NW_022712275.1 coordinate 1,008,466, forward strand.
CCCATTTATACTCCTGGGTAGAGAGAGACAAACGTAGATAAAATGTCTTGCCTAAGGTCACAAGCAAGTTAAATTCAGACGTGATGGTTTGTATCGGGGCAGTCGCATCGTAGAATATTAAACATGTTTAATATTTCTCACGACTGTCCCTGATGATGAATTGCATTGTGTCGTATGACGCTGTCCGAGTTGGCCTTTAGACCTCATAATTATTCCCAAACTTGAGCCCGTTCTCACCTACATACGCTGTTGACTGTCAAATTTTGATGCCACCATATCAGCATATCCCAGAAAGGTCTTATGAATAGGTATAAACTAATAACAACTCCCTTAGCCTCGTAATAAGCTTTCAAAAAAAGCACCATATACAGTAGTTCCATCTTGTAATTACATTGTTCTTTTACTGTTGCGCTGACATTGTTTAGTTCTCAGGATAAATGTAAACATCATTATAAATGTAAATAAATTATCAGGATGGAGTATTTTGATTGTAAATTATTCAAAAATTGGGGAAGCTGTGGTCTTAAAAACAGGGGAAGACTTATACTTGTGAAACAGCTAAAATTGTTTATTGTTTTACCTGTGTAAATTATGCTCAATATGCAGTGAAACAATATAAATAATATATAAATTAATAGTTACTGTAGATTTACTCGTGTACTGTATCATAGGCATTCAGAAGAGCTATGGACAATATGGTTCTGGTTAGAGTGTGTAATATCACATAATGCCGAAAACTAAAGAATACTAACCATTCAAATCTGTTTTGTTTTTAATAACAGTTTTGTAATCTTTGGTTTATTGTTGTGTATTGATATTAAAAAGCTGTCGCATAGTTTCAAGGCACATGCACACAATAAAAACTTCAGGTGTACTTCATCTGCATTTTATAAAATGTTACGAATATTTAATTTAATTTATAAATATTTAGCTAGTTAATAATAAAATAATTTAACTTTCGGTACACCATGTGTAAGAATATAGTTTTTATCCCAAAAACAATATTCTTACACACACCTAAAGTTTATTATTTTATTATTTGATATGCAAACCTTCAAGAAATACTTAATGCTACTAAAAGTTTGTTTCAATGAATTATGTTAATTAAGATAGTTAGTACCTGTTGTTGAATAAGCAAGTATTTGAAGATTGGTCGCAGTATTTGTTAACAATGTACTGAAAGCTCAACAACTGAAATATTGCAAAATTAAGCTGTTAGCCACATCGACCATCGATGTGCATTTGAAACTATGAGACCATGTATTAATTAATATTAATTGATAAGTAGAATCCTAATATTGCCCTCCATGTCCCTCAGTGGGTTTGTAATCTCACTAAGCGATGCTAAACATGAGGCAATGTCCTCTGTATCATCTTGACTCGGCGAAACAATTTCTTGCTCATCTTTGACGATTTGTTGAGCAAAAGTGGTAAAATCACTCGTGGACGGAACAACAAATTCTTGTGTCTGTGGGTTTTGAAAGGCTGTGTCATGAACTACTGTATCTTGTTGATATATTGTATCTGGAGCTACTTTATTGTTACCCATTGTCTGGTGAACTCTTGCCAAGTGAATTCCATCAGTCCGTAAAACTTTCCCGTGCTTTGCATACAGATGTCGCTTATACGTGTTCCTGGTTTTAAAACGAGCAGAACATTCTGTGCAACCAAAGGGTTCCTCACCTGTGTGTCGTCGTAAGTGTTCCCTGAAATGACTCGCGTGTCTGAATTCTCTCCCGCAATGCTCACAGGTGAACCGACTTTGATCATTGTGAATCATCATGTGATATTTAAGGCTATGCAGGCGGGTGAATGTTGCTGAGCATACTTTGCAAGAATACGGTTTGATACCTGAAAAAAAAAAATTAAATTAAAACAGAAAAAACACTTATTGATAATCTGCCAAATAAATGCACTATACAAAAAATATCTTCTGTGTTTAGAACATTGCATCAATTAAGGATGGAGGTCAAAAATGCAGAAGGATGAAAGTGGCTTGAACAGACGGTTAGAGAATGTAAATTAACTCACCAGCATGGCTCCTGTAGTGGGCACGTAGCGTTCCAAAGGCAGTCAGCATCTTACCACATATCTGGCACTCCAATAATTCACCTTTTTTAATCCGACTTCTTTTGCGAGACTGATAAAGCAGCTCCAAAGCTTGTTTCTATAGAAGTAAATAATATCATTATTATTTTTTTTTATTTATAGAAAATTAAAACTAATTAGGCTGAAAACATTTGTCTCACAAGTACTAAATTACCAAATACTTGTTATTTCATATTCAACTTGATAATGTTAATTTGGTTTCATATTCACTACAATTGTCGCATTCGAATGGGAATTTTTGTGCTCAACCAAAAATCTGTTAAGTACTTTACATATTTGGTTGGTTAAATAACTTCGTTGAGTTTGTACTTAATGTTTGAAATACTTTGTTGAGATTGTACATAATGTGGCTTACATACTCAACGGATAAATCCCAATGGAATACATCAATTGTCAGAAAAAAGTTTTCAAAAATGTGGTTATATGGGTTTATTTCTGGTATAGGTATATAGATGTGTCATGAATTCAAAGGTAATTAAACCATATCTCCTTGAAATGGCTTTTCCTATCTTGGGGTCCCTGCTGTTTATTCAGCCTCTAAATGTACAAGAAATTTAAACTGGCGCTCATGACTACTTACTCTTATTCTTCTCTCGTCGGGTGTTAAATGCTGGAATAGTTCATAATTGATGACAGCTAACTGTGGATCCTGTTTTCTTTTTTTTTTACCTCGTGAAGTATCAATATCCTGACAAACACTATCCATATCAAAATCCGTCACAATCTCAACACTCTCTATATCAGCTGTAGAAGGTTTAACTGGAACCTCATCCACTTGAGGGCATTCTTCTACCACTTCCTCCTGTGAAAATTCAGGACCTTCATGGTTGGACTGCTCTGGTTCTGGGATCGGAACACCAGAAGAATCTGTATGTAAAGATATGGGTAGAGGTTTGCATGGTAAAAGAGCATAAAGATGGTCGATGTGTGGAGGACTAAATGGAACAGTCTCCATTGCGGCAATCAGTTCATCTGCAGCTTGCATGCATGTCTGTACCACAATCTCTGCGCCGATCTGGTCAGCATCAATCTCTCCACTTATATAGTTGTCAATGGCAGCAACACTTTCCATTATAACCTCTGAAGAAATGTTCCTTTGTAATGACCTTGATTGTCTTCCTGGTTTCACTTCCTCCTTTGGTAAGTCTACAATGTTATTCAATGGTGTACTAACAACATTCCTTGTCTTTTCACTGGGAGCAGTTATTGATTCTTCAGGATCATCACCTGTGTCTGATATACTTGAAAGATTTATTAATTTTCCTTTAGGAAGAAGCACAAGTTCATTCACACCTTCATCAGAGTGGATAATTGTAAACTTGTTTTTTTCATTGTCTTGTGGTTTACCGTCACGATTCAACACCTTGGCTAAAATTCTTTGACTCCTCCTCTCCTGTTTTGTGATGTCTTGTTGCTCTTCCATTTCTGTTTCTTCTGGTGTAGTGAGAAACTTTTTTGGAGATATTTTAGAAGCTGAAACACAATAACAAATTTTGACATTTCCTATCATTGGAACACCATTAAATGACCAATTTCTCAAATTAAAATACTGACAATTTATCAAGTCAGATACAGTAGGCCTATACTACACATGTTACCATTCACAGTAACAATTCAATAATTCGTAATAAGTAATTCATTTGTGTAAGTGCCTCTCTCAAATAAGCGATGCCCTAAAGCATTCAATGCTGTAGCATTTATTGAGTCATTTATGGTACTAGCTGATGAATGAGAAAAAAAGAATTTACCCGTACCATCTTGCAAAGGTTGCCTTTTCACTGTTGTAATATTGACATTACTTTTAGCTTTTTTTGAGTCAGGATCTAATGTCAAAGAAATTAAGGTGAAAATTTACAAGAGGTATGCCGTATAAACAAGGACAAGAGAAAATCCAGTCTTATCCTTATTCCAAGGTTCATAATACACTAAAATAAACAATAGTACTGAAAACAATAGCTCTAATAAATAAATATTTGAATACTGTAATAATGATGACAACTGATGATGGCATCTGATGACCAAATAAAAAATAGAATTGACTATAGATTACTTAATTGAATTTTGCTGCCACGGCTCACCTAAATTGGTCAATGTAAGAAGTTCTCCAATGTGTCTGAGAAGATGGCGCCGTATCTCCTGCATGGTGTCAGAGGCGGAGCCACAGAACACTTCCCTGCAATTATGGGGCATCATCTGGCAGCTGTACACATGCTGCACTATTGTGCTTTGTTTGTCTTTAGGGATCTGCTTCGTAGAGTGAGCAGCAAACTTGTCAACGAGTTCTGTCACTGGCATTCGTCTTAAGACGTCCACGTTCAGCACACTATCATCTGTCTGCTTACCTTTCTTGGACTTGGAACTGGACTGAGGCTGTGATAGCTTCTTCTACAAAATAATAATAAAACAAAAGTTAATAACATATACTGTACCATGACCAAATAATGCCAGTGGAGCTTATATATTTTTGGAAAGGATTCACTGCAATTTTATTTAAGAGAGGAACACTTATTACAGTGAATGAGTTGTTCATGGGCCTGTCTGATTTTTTGAAAAGCTAATGTAATTAAATCCATCAGAAATCAATTATTTAATAGCGTCCCGATGACAGGATATGCTCTCGATTAAGTGCCGTCGAAATAAAAATATATTCCTCATAAGCGCTGCAGGCTATTTGAGAGCTGTGCTTAGGCAAGACTTTTTTTATAACTTGTTTCGCGAACTTAAGTTTTTAAAGATTGTCAGAGGAGGGAGGAAAAAAATATTAAAATAATATTTAGTTTTCTTATTTAGCAAATAGTTTTGCCAAAAACATCCAGATGGAGGAGAAAATAAAAATAAAATTTGATTGGTGAATGTAAACAGTGTAATAATGGGATGGTTAAATGCTTTAAATTTATGTGATTAAAAAGAAATATACATATCTTATTTTTGGAGATTTCAAAGTAGCAGCAGGTGTAATAAAAATAAAGAAAAACTTTTCTTGTTATCTTAAATTGCAATTCTTTTGTGGCAGCGTGTGCGCTAATCGGCCAGAATAAAGCTTTATTTTTATTGGAATCATTAATATTGGCTGGAGGCGGGTTCACTAAACAAGTGTACAAAAAAAAAAGCATGTTTAGCGCGCTCAATTAAGTGCCGCAATGTTTATTCAAAATAGAAATTTTTTTTTTTAAAGCACCACATGGCTTTAGTATTCAAGAGAGGTGCTGAACGAAAAATATCATGTGAGATGCGTTGCCTATTTGCAAGCACCGTTTTTGCAATCATTTACAAGATTCAGTCAATCAAATCATGAAAAAGAGACATTATTGAATATGACTGAAACATTAATGAATCTTTAACTGTGACAAAATTTACCTTTGTATTTGGTTTCTTTGGACTTTGTTGTTTCTTTTTGAGTTTTGTTGATGCCGGTGGTGAAGGACTTCTTGACATCATTTTACTCACTATCCTTCTGGATCTCCGTGTCGATTGTGGTACCTCAGCAAGTTGTTTACAACCTGGATTCTCTATTGTCAGAGGATTGTAAACACTTTTAAATGAATTAGCAATAGAAACTTTTCTTTAATAGCATTATCAGTAAGTTCCTGTCCTGATTCAATCCATTATTTGATGCAAGCCCAAATGCAAGTCATAAAAAAATATTTTACATAGCATAGTCTATAATCAGACTATTATACCCAGGACCTACATTTGACCAGACTGATAAGTAGGCCCTGCACAATGCATATACTTTGTATTCTGTGCCCAAACTTTTAGGCCAATTTATTCCACAATAAATAAACTGACAGAACAGATAGGCAAAATCTCCATCCCCCAGCCCAGCCAGCCAGCCAAGCAAAAAAGAACTTAGTTTTGAAGTAATATTGCATATATTTTCATCATTTTAAACACGAAATTCTTAAAAAAATATACTCCAGTTTGTACAACCTACCATCTAGTTCACACTGTTCCAAAGATCGTTGTGGTTTGTTCTGTTTTCTCTTGTTTGAAGACATTTTAATTGATCTAAAATTGACTTAAGCGTCTTCTGCTCTACTTCCGAAGTCGTCTGCTTCTTTCTGCGTTGTAAAATTGTATGGGTCATGTAGCGTGACCCTGAATTTAATTTGCGCATTAGGGCCTAGATCTACATTTCCTTTTCAGTTATTAAAATCAATTCTTTTAAAAATCAAATTTAAAAATATAATTTATATTAATATAAATTATTTTTATTCAGCAAAAGTCTTTAAACAATATTTGTTTTAATTTTATTCACTGAGACGTGATCTCGGAAATGGCGATTGGGCTCATTTCCGATTTTAGATCTTCGATCGCCTTGAGTTTTGTTGTTGACACACACTCCACTCCAGAGGTCAAATTCGACTGCACCCGTGTGGAGAATTAAAAGGAAAATAGTAAGTTTTCAATATGAAATTGTGTCTTTATTCGCATTTTTGAAACCAATCATCTAAGTCCATAAGTTGCCTGCAATCAGGCATTGTCTGTTCAGGGTTAAAGTATTATGAATTATACTGTAACAATATGTTAAAATTAAAAAATGTTTTAGTTAGAGGCCGAGCCATTCTAGCTTCTTGCTGTTATTACTCAGAGATATTGATAGGCCTAGCTAGGCTAGGCAGCTACATCATGCATTGCTGCCTATGCTAGCCTGCTGCTAGGCCTAGGGGGCCTAGGCCTAGTTATTAACAATATTATATATTTAATCACTATAGTCCTGCTTCATTTCAATAGTGCTTCGCTGCTGTTTATTTGTCAGGTATTTTGATCGCAGCTCCGCCCAAAGATGTTTCATAATCCACTTTGTTGTAGTTTGAACTTTGCTTGCCCGGAAGGTCAGTTGACATAAAGAAACATCTAAGACTAACCCACACAACATAGGCCTACCATAGGCTATGCCTCGTAGTTGCACAGCCTTCAGGATTGTCTGAAAATTTGAAGAATCCTTGTATTACGACTAATATTTATCTTAAGAACAGGCCTTCGTATTAAATATACCTTTCTAAAAATTCAGACGATTTCATAGGTTGTACCCACTTAGATAATGCTGTGTGTGTTAAATGTGTGCTCGTGTTGAGTGACCTTCAGTATAGGCATGCGCAGTTCAAACTGTAAAGTGGCTTATTGTATGGAACGCTGTCAGACTCATTTGTAATACCGTAAACCCTCCACAGTTCAAACTATGAAGTGGCTTATTGTATGGAACGCTGTCAGGCTCATTTGTAATACCGTAAACCCTCCAATAGAAGCCCAATGGGCTTAATCTCAAGAAGAATCCCATCTCGAATTGAAACGTCTTCTTTAGTTTAGTTTGCGAAATAGCCTCAAAAGAAGCTATTTACAAAAAAAAAAAAAAAAAGATGAATACCAGGCTTCTATCCAAGGCCTTACGGTATAATATTACTCATTATTGGATAAATTGTCATTTTCTATAGGAATTTCATCTGAATTATTCATTATTTTATATGATTTAGAGTGCTGATATTTATTTCAGAAAAACTGCTCATTGCGCTTTTTTCTCGGTTCGTTGGATACGGAATCAATCGTACACAACATGCAACCTCCCCTGCTCCTTAGACAGAATTCCAAGTCATGCATGTTATACAGCACTGCCAATGTCAAGTTGGATTATTCTCCCACCAGGTACCCATTTATTTTCCTGGGTGAAGAGAGACTGATGTAGATAAAGTGTCTTGCACAACAGTGTGTCCAGGATCGGTTTTGAACTGACAATCTCACAATTGCGTATACAGTAAATCAGACCTATCACTCACTTGGGCCTACTAAAATATTTTATAAATTTCTATAGTATATTTTAGATGAAATTGATCTGTGACCAATCCTGGGTCATATCTGTAGGTTTCATACTTGTTTCAGGAGGGAGTTGCTGGAATTTTCTGAATATCTACACTGCCATTTTTAACTGTATGATTTTTTTTTTTTTAGATTCTGACAAAAGTGATATATTTTATTTAATGGAGCATAATTGCTTTTTTTCTTGTACTTTGCATTTTGTAATGGATTAAAGGTGCTATATGAATACCAAATAAAAAAATAAAAATTAAATTCATATTTATCCATTAATTGGCCAAGCTAGAAACAATGGGACAGTGATATAGAATATAACATAATTAATAGAGCCAGGCACTAAACATACCATGTAATCCTATTTGATGAATCATGGCTACGATGTCATGATAATTGTGTTTCATTTCTATTGTGATTATTATTCATCCTACTTATGTGATGGCTTGTCCAAACATGAGGATCTCCATCCTTGTCTGTCCTACGCTATTATTGTCACTTCGACATGTCTTAAGTTGGTCCACTCGTACACTTCACCCCCTGTACATTGATTGTTGATTTGTAAAATATCAGCAAACAGCAGTGCTCTAGGTAAGCTTAATTTTTTTCTTCATGTTGTTGTTAAAGGTGGTCGAGGTGGGGGTTGGGTCTTACTGTTCACATAAACAGTCGTCCAAACTCTTCTGATTGGATTTGGAGTCTCCTGAATTTTCATGAAATATCCCATTCTTCAGATTTTTGTCAAATTTTCAAGAATTTAAAAAGTAGGCATTTGTATGTACCATGTGTATTTTTTTTTATTCCATATTCTACATTTGGATAATTTATTGACAGTGTTCCTATTTTTGAATAAATTACAATCCAGTCCAATCAGGTCATTTATAAAACGTCTTTCTTTGCAGATGCGAAGTGCTGCACCGCACATACTTAGGCACCTCACATCCCACAGGTAGTCAAAGATAATTGCCTAACCCAAGCACAGAACAAGTAAACAAATCAAAAGAAGCAGTGGACAAGTTCAGAATCATAAATAAATAATGCAACAATAAATGAAATAAAAATAAAGATAATTAAATTTTAATCAAATTTGAGAAATTTGCTATCGGTATTTCAAAATTTAAATCAACACTGATATTTGTACTGTAGTCTTGCAGCGTTTCTAATTTTAGGGCAGAAAGGTCTTGGAACTAAAAATACATCTCTAATTGGCCATATGTTCAAGGTGATGAATATGTAAATTAAATCGTTATATTTCCTGTAAAGAAAAAATTCTGATTTATAATGAAGATTTGTCTTGATTCCCCACCCACCTAACTTCCTAATAAATTGTTTCTGTGAAAATATGATGTCATCAGTCTAAATTGTCTTTTTTTTTAACATTGCAGTTTGTTTCCCCAGCTTTAACCTTCCTCGGTTAGTCTTTTTAGTCATCACATACTGAGGGCGTGCTTTATTGTTTAATGTTTCTAGAAAATTGCTGAATAAGTGTTAAGGAGTAATATTGTAGGAATGTGACCCGCTTTCATTTCAGACACACTTCCGATTGCACCGTAACGGAAATACTACAGTAATATTACTAGGCCTTAGATGGAACTCTGCGTAACCCCTGTATTGCGGCTGCCGTTAGACTTCCCGCGATATTGTAGTAACGTAGCCCTGTCGTGGAAGTTGCTAAAGGGAATCATTTTTTCATGAACTAAAGAAACCATGTTACAAGAGACCCTTGAAAGACATTAGAAATGAAGCAGAGGCTGACCAATCGGTCATTGACTTACAGTAACCAAGGCAACTTACTTCCAATAATCTTCCTAAAAACAGTTTTTGGATACTACTGTATTGCTAGGCCAGAAGATTGAGTCCAACATATGCAAAATGTCAGATTATAGGGACACCTTTCATCCATGATCAACTTACTTGACCTGGCCTGTATTGCAGTGTTGATCATATTAACTTTGATGTAATCTCGTAAAACATGTCGTGAAGACATTTAATTTCTTGTAAGCCAACTGATTGCTAACATTCTCTTTTTTTGTTGTTGTCCAGTACCTTATATATTGATTTTTTTTTTTTTTAAAGAAGTCTGTTGTTTGCTTTCAGTCATTGCTAGGCAACACTTTTTTATACCTTATTTAGCAAACCCACTGCCCACCAATAATGATGATTTAGATTAAAAATTAAATTAAATTTTTGCCCAAAAAAAATGTGCAAAAATAATACGTATATTTCTTCCTAATTTAAAGCATTTAACCATCCCATTACTACACTGTTTACATTCACCAATAAAAAAAATGTTTTTCTCCTCCAGGTCTGGATGTTTTCGGCAAAACTATTTGCTAAATACGAAAACAAAATTTTATTTTTTATTTATTTTTTTGCTGCCCTTTGATGATCTTTAAAAAAATAAGTTCGCAAAACAAGGAATAAACATTTCTCGCCTTTTAAGTAAACAATGTGTCGGAGTCCTTGTCTAATATTCTTTTCATCAGTTATAAATCATTTACTTCATATCAAAAATATTTTCAGACTATTAAAAACAAATTTAATTTACTCAATGTTAGGAATTTTTCAATTAATATTTAATAGTTACATTTTGACTATCGACAACCTACTTAATGTATAGTTCAGCTTTTTATGTCAATTTTTATAGGTTTACAGTACCTTTAACCAGTCAATGTTTGCTCTACCTGAATTGTATGTATTACTGAATGCTCAGTATGTTCCCATATTCTTGTGAAAAAAATTGTGATTCGGGTGGGAGTCGAACGCACGACCTCCAGATAACTAGCCTGGTGTCTACTTGACCACTTGCGCTTGATGGCTGGTGATGAATCTGACCCCCAAGTAGCAGTGAGTACTGAAATGCCATTCCAATGGGCATATTAAATCTTTTTTTTTTGCAAGCGTTTGGAAACATACAGTACTTTACTGTATATTCAGTGCTTTAAACATGTCAGGTAGGGCAAATATCGATCCGTATTATTTCTTGTGACGCAGAATGCCATCGGAATAGGTTTTTTTCTTGTTTATTGCCGTACGATTGTGTTTTAAAATATTATAAACATGATTTACAGTCATAAAACATCAAATGATCAAATATATCTAACAGTTGAATTTTTACAAGCCATTGAGTACAAAATAATTTAGTAATAGTATGATTCAAAACTATGAAAAAGTAGATGATAATGACAGGTCTATAAGAGTAACTTTGTTGAAAGCGAGTTGCCCTTTGTAAGACCACCAAGTGGAATTGTGATTATACTGTAGACTCTAGCTAGGCCTTCAAAAGGAACAGGGTAGGACATTGCTATTTTAAAAAGGAGATTTCACCACACGTTCTTAGCTAGGAAAATATTTACGTAGAGCTCTAGGCAGACACAGTGCTAAGTAAGCATGGTGCTTGATTAGTTAGTCATATAGTATTTAAAAGTAGTATAAAATATACTGTTCAAAATGAAATAAATTTATACTAAATTGGCATTTTTCATCATAAAAATGCTAACATCAGCCTGACTATAAGTAAAAAAAAAAAACCTTAGGGGATATGATATAACAAGAATGCTTTGTTCTCTGAAACATACATGTGTAGTGTAAAGTAACATTGTTGCCTGGAGATATAATGTCTGAACACAGCCCTGTAGTTTGATTCATTTTAATTCAAATTAACATTTATTGACTTTCGTTGCATCAAATGAACTAACAACAATAGTACACAAGGCAGAATAGTAATACTCATCATGTTTCAAGGAGAGGAAATCGCATTTTCACTTTTCATATTCAACTCTTTGTGCGACACTTACCTATCCCATGATGCCTTAAGGACAGGAAATCGCATGATTTTTCTCTGTTCACATGCAACTCTTTGTGGTCATGAGTTTATTATACAGGTTCAACATCATTGCTGCTTCTACGTGTGATTTTGTCTGTACACAGCAACACTGTCTTTGTGGTCATGAGTTTAACATACATTATCAACATCATTGCTAATTTTAGACCTAAAGTATCCCATCATGCTTGAAGGATAGGAAATCACATTGATTTATATCTCTTCGTGTATGTAATCATTTGTGGTACTCAAAATATAAACACATTCCTGACCTTTTCTTCATATGACAGTAGGTGATCCAGGAATTTCAAATAGAGGGGGTCTAGGAGGGGACTTATAAAAAAAGATGGAGGGTCTAAGCCACCTCAGCCACAACATGGCTGCAGCTAAAGTATAAAATTGAATGGATGGCACCTTGATCGTCGAAAATGGCACTCATAGACTTCAATTTGATAATATTTTTTCCTTCTCTATTTTTTTTCTGAAAATTTAGGTTGGGGGGACTACCTACCTGGTCCCACCCCCTTGAATCTGCATAATCTTTCGTCAGAGAAGTTTAAGTCATTCTCCTGTTTGCAGTATGGACCGTGCATTACATTATGTCATTTTGCACGACATTCAGTGTAAATAAAATGCAGTAATCGGTTTTTTTTTAGAATTTTGAATCCTATGGAAAAATGTGATTAATTGTATTAACATTAGGCCTACTGTTAGTGTCATCGTAACCAAATCTCATTATGTTGCGTTTTTTTAATTCCATCAACTGTCAAAATAAGGATTTGAAAAAAAATAACATTTCATATTGTCAGAAGTAATTATAGATATTAGATTGATGGTGTTGTTGATGGAACATCTGTTATTTCTGTCGGGTCATTAAAAAAAAAAGACCTACTACAGTATCAATACGACCAACAACAAAATATGTATTTGGAAGTGTATGGTTTTTATGGCATCTCTATGCAATTTTATCGAAGACTGAGCATAAATGGTTGCAACGTCATTGGATCCATGATTTGGCTTGCGAAGAATGTACAACCTTCTCCACTCCCTGGGAACTAATACTGAAGATTATACATTAATTATTATCACTATCCTTCCAGCATACAGTACCCAGCACATTCACACTTCTGGGTGCGAAAAAACCATAAATGTTCTGACCAGTGACAGATTGGACTATCTTTCAATAGGTTACGGAGTTTAGTGCATCTGGGGTATGATGCCATTTTTAGAAGGAAAACAGATTCACTACATTTTTAAAAAACCTGCACCTGATGAAGCCAGCGTAGCTTGTTGGCAAAAGCTTATAGTATACTAACTACCATAGTTTAGTCAACCAGTGTTTAATTTTACATAGTTATACCTTTCTAATACGGCTCTGCCTACTATTATTTTTAAAAGGAAAACTGAACACCAAAATGATATTGAAAGTCCAAGTGAACACTCCCCAGCCCCAGAGCCCGGCTTAGTTTCTGGATCGGTAACTACACAAATCCTACTCTGCCCCAGTTTCCAGCTCACTAAGGCACAATCAAAATTCACCGCAAGGGATTGGAACCCAAAATTCAGCCGTGAGAGTCAGAACCTCAGTGGGTGGCTGTGGTTGAAATGTTTGTAACCCTATTGAAATTAATAAAACGTTTGATTATTTTGCTGGTAATAATTTATATGACAAATATTTAAAAAACAATGAAACATAATAAAAATGGTAAGTTCCAATAATTGCATTTATTAATTGAGAAATTCAACACGAGTTGATTATAATGATTTATTTCTAGTTTTTTTTGTAAAAGTTAGTCAAAAATGTTTTGCAAAGCAAGATAATACCATAATAGTAATTATAATTTATCAAATTATCATTGTAGTAATAATATTTTTTCTGCTGATACAAAGTTGACTTTGTTTTATATTATTATTGTACGTGAGTACTCTACTAGTACTGTTTATAATTCTGATGCTCAAATACTATACACATGAAATTAATGTCAAGGTCATATTTGGGTTCATTGCATGATGTTGTATTGCTTCCTGTCTTTTCGTCTATATAGTATTGAAATTCAAGTAGCTTTAGTTAATATCCTGCCTACAGTAGTCAGGTGCTCAAATTTAGCTCATATTTGCTCCAAATTCTCATTGCATATTGGAATTGAAGTTTACCTTTTGGGATTTCAATCTACTTGTGAAATCTGGTTTCTATTACAAATTAGTTTTTTTAGATGAACTGTGAAATATTCTATTGTTTTTTATTTTTTATTTTCACACTGCTTAATACCTACCTGTATATGATACTTCTCCCTAGTAATAAAATAAAATTATTTTTATATAAAAAGTTTGATTAACACACTGAATTGCCCATTTTGTTTTTTAAAGAAACCAACATAAATGATTTTGACACCTTAAATTACAATTTTATTACATTATTGAGTATTAAGTATATTTTTAATTTCTAATAAAGTAATCAATACTAAATAATCCAGAACCTTTTAGAAAATAATATTAAATGAAACAATAAACATCAAAATTATGGTAGGCCTACTTTAAATATGTGTCAATTCACCTTAAGTAGACTGGCTCACAACATCAGAACACAGAATATAATGTGCCATTATGCCTATATTTAGCTAAACTATTATTATTATTATTAATTTATTATTAATTTATTATTTATTAATCATAATTTTTTTTGTCTATTATCAAAATAAAACAGAATGTATTGAAACTTGACAATAAATTATATTTTAAAATGGTGTTGAAATCTATTGATAAAGTATACAAATATAAAGGATTAAAACACAAACTGGACATATCTTTAGAATTTATTTGCTAACCTGTGAAAATTATTGCTTATTCCAAGGTCATATTACTAATCATAAGGTCAACGATCGATACAGTAATATTAGCAATTTGGGTTTTTTGGATTGGTTTTTTTATAAAGTAGACAATGGTATTAGTGATCCAGGGGCAGATATAGGAGAATCATCCCTTCCCATGTGTCCCTCCCTAAATCTGCTCAAACTGCTATCTATACAAAATCACTGCCCTTCTCAATATGTTGTCGATGTAAGGAGCACAAAGGCTTAATTATGCCTTTTAAAAATTATCAGGAATATCATTCCTGATCTGGATCATCATGCATCATTCACAATGGGGATCATTAGGAATATCATTCCTAATGAGAATCATAATCCAGGATGTGTGATTCCTGATGGAGATCATCAGGCATAAGATTCCTCATGGGATCATTAGGAATATTATTCTTGATGGGGATCATCAGGAATATATGATTCCTGATGGAGATCATCAGGAATATCATTCCTGATGGGATCATCAGGAATGTCATTCCTGATGGGGCTCATCAGGAATACCATTCCTAATGGAAATCACATTGCTGGAGGGAATTATCAGGAATATCATTCCTAATGGGGATTGTCAGCAATGTCATTCCTGATGGGGATCATCATGGAATATCATTCCTGATTGGGATCATCAGGAATATCATTCCTGAAGGAGATAATCAGGAATATCATTCCTAATGGACATTAGGAATATCATTCTTGATGCAGATCGTGATGGAATATCATTTCTGGTGGGGATCATTCCTGATGGGGATCATTCCTGATGGGGATCATCAGTAATATCATTCCTGACAGGTATCATCATGAATATCATTTCTGTTAATCCAACATTATTATTTTTAATATAACCAAGTAACAGTGAATTACGGTAATACATTATATTGTCAGACTTGTTAGTACTATATCATTTCTTATTCATAAATGATAAACCCCTCAAAATAATTGATGGGATGACTGTACAGTATCTAAATTGGTTATTAATAATCAGCAAGCTACATTATTGACCAGGAACCCTCTGCAGGGTACGAATGCTGCTGCAATACCTAGCTGTATTCACCGTCATGTTATTTTAGTTGATTCACATTGATTTCATGTATAGTACCATATAAATACAATTTATTATTCACTTTCAGATTGTTTGTGCCGTTATTGTTGATGCTGTGAGTACTGTGCTACAGGTGAGTTTCCTTTACATTTTTTTATGTAATGCCAAAAAAAATTTTCCTTTTTTTATAGCATTATTATTAGACATTTTGACAATTCTTTTTCTGACCCATAGCAAGAGACACCACTCATCAATTACAATATTTTTTTTAACCATATTTATACCGGTTAAACCCTTCCAGTGTAGCCTGAAAGGTCAGCTGATATTCAGGGCCTTTGCATAATAATTAGGACCCAGAAAACTGGGATTAAAGGTATGGTAAACATAAATCGTCAAGCTTAGCAGGTTCACTTTAAATTAATAGTTAAAGCAGACAATATACATAATGTTGTCTATCTCCAGCCTGGCAGATTTGAATGCCAAATGCATTTATTATTCTGTGCAACACTTCAGTAATTATCAGTGTGTTTATATTGAGGGCCCTTATGATTAGCTCAGATGTTCTAATGGTAGAAATATTCATCATTCCTGGTTTTAATTTATGAAAAGGAATTGTTATATTGCTAATATTCTTGTGAAGGAATTATTATGATTGTTACCATTATCATAATAAATATGTTATCGTTATCATTAGTTCTACTGTTTTTATTACTGAATATTAATTTTTTTAAATATATTTTATATTTATTTATATATTTTAAAATTGTATAAATAAGAAACGCAATATATAGTAGAAAGTTTACTTGCCAAAAACCAGTAATTTACTGTGACTACCTTATACAGTATTAATTTATTTATATATAGTTTATTTATACTGTATATAGTTTTTAATGATGTCATTAACAGAAACCATCAAATTTAATATAATAACAAATATAATGCCTACCTACAGTACAATACTACCATCATGATAATGAGTTCATATTATAATAATATATTAATAATAATAATATTATTAGTTGTTAATATTATTTCTGTTGTAGATAAAAAGGCGACTCCTATGATCTGAAAGGTTGTCTGTTAACAGAGTTTGTAGTGTTGGCACATAGTTATTAAAAATACTGGAAAATCATATATATATAGGTAAGTGTACTTTGGACATTCTCATTTTCTGTCTAACCTTTGTCACCATTAAATATAGGGAATTAGAATTAATGGTCTGAGTAAGAATGTCAAGATCAAATTTGATTATCGTGTTCAAATGGTTTGATTTTTCATTTTTATTAGATATTAAAATAATAAAAAGTTGATAGATAAAATACTGCGTTTTTTTTTTGTTCACTTCGTGTTCTTTTTTTTTTTTTTTTAATTTCCTACAAGATAAGTTATGCCTGGCTTGGCGTATTTAAAAAAGAATCGAAGTATTTCTCGGGCAGTGAACAACATGTTAATTGAATTTTAAAGACAATTGTAGGATTTCTTTGAACATGGAACAGTAATTGAGTGTCTTCTGTATAGGGATTACAGTTAATGAGATATGGAGACGTGAGCTATTCGCCATTGCTCTGTGTTATCAATTTTATATTAATACAAATATTGACTGCTTTGAAGGGCATGGTTCAAACTACAGTATGACACCAAATTGATCTAGGCCTAACCATGGCACAATAATATTCGGTCAATATTTGCTTTATACCACATACTCATACTGTACATAGATTGATTAAAAGGTACTTTTTTTTAGGCCTACAGCAGTAGCAGTTCCAGGGATGCCAAAAGGGGCACTCCACTTGGTGGCGTGTGGCGCAACGCGTAAGACGTTGGACTGCTGATCTCAGGATCGCATTGCTTGTGTCTTGCTTGTCGCTTTGCTTGTGTCCTCAGGCAAAATAGTTTACTTACCTTTGCCTCTCTCTACCCAGGAGTAATATGTGAGTACCTGTTAGGTTCAAACAAAACTGCGCTGATTACTAGCTGCAATATTATGGAATTCTACCCAGGTAGCTGAGTATGTGTGCCATACGTGTTTGATCCAACCAATTACATCTGCTCACCTGTTCTACGCATAGAGACTCGTATTTTGCGCAATATCAATAAATAACCTTTAACCTGTATATGTGAAGCGGTTAAAGGCTTTAGGCATGAAGTGCTATATAGGACCGACATATTATTACTCCTCTTTTCAGAAGCAGCCAAAAAAAAATCACTAAACATGGTGTCAAACCATTTAGATAACAGATTAAAATGGGTAAAACTTTAGAGATTTCGAAGGGCATAGCCCCCCAGACCCCCCACATACAGTAAGGAATCGCACTCTTCTCGTGTGTATGTCACTTTGGACAATAAGTTAATTGCCTCTCTCGCCAACCCAGCAAAACAAATCTGAATCTGCCACTTGAATGGGGTGAAGAGTAGATTGTAACTTAGCCTAGGGCCTAGCTTTGAAGTTGATTTTAGTAGAAATTGAAAATGAAATTTTTCACTTAGGGTCAATGACTTCCTGTTTATCATTTCACTTCGTAATATTCGTAAAATAACTGCTGCACTCTCATGATCTTTCACACTGTCATCCACAAGTTGGAAGTTGTGAGCTACAATTCAGTTATAGATACCCTCGTGGTTAGGCCAACGAAACTATTGTCTACTTTCTGTCTGCGTCAGTTTCTATGAGGTGATGTAGTAGGAAGCACGCCCCTATCAACAGACTTAATATTTTGTGTAGCAAATCTGCAAAATGAAATGGCTATGCCCCATAGTTCTATGTGATACATTGTAAAGTAAAATTATACCTCGTCAAATCGTACCAATGTTTGAACACAATTTAATTTATTTTATTTTATGTCAAATCCACACCAACAGCAAGTACGAACTTGCCACACACAGGATGAATGTAAAGGTCAATGAATTGTAAACTTTAATACATTCATAGTCACTGGTCACTCTAATCGTGGGTACATTCTGAGGAAATTTCAGTAATGTTTGCGGTATTGGTATGCAGAAGGAATGTTTAACCAAGCTACACTGTTTGCATTGGACTTTTCTTGAAGTTCACTTGTTGGAACTTACTGCATGTCTTGGTTAATTTTAGTGGAGGATGGTACGCAAGTTGTTCATGTAATCCCAAGGTTTGTAGGTTCAAAATACTTTGACATCACCTCAGTTTACCTCAGTTTGTTATGATTTGCTTATTTGTATGTTATATGTTATCAAGTGGAACAAATAAAGAAAGACATATTTTTTTTAACTAAATTAATCCTACTTTCTAATTCCCATAGACCTGAACTAGGCACATACAGTACTACATCAGCAACGAACCCATCACCACTTTCTGTGACAATTTGACATTGGGCAGATTGTCATTAAATTCAATACATTGTGCATGCCTTGTGGTGTTGTGTCCTCCATGGATGGAATTGTGACTCATTTCATTTTGTACTTGGTGTAGGATGTGTGTGTGTGTGTGTGTTAATGCCTTTCGTCTTCGAAGCCACAGAACGAACACCCACACACACACATCCTGTTAACGTTATGTCCAGAGGACCCTGACTAAAAACAGTCATCAGAGGACCGACTGAGGACCAGCAAAGTATGCCGAGAACCATAAAATACGCACAGGTTTATGCCATGGACATATATATATACTGTCTCTTATACACATCTATGGCTAAACTGTGCATTGACCCTTCCGTGAAAGTTGCTGTTTAGGTTTTAATATATTCAATATACACCTAATTAATAATTGCCAACATAATTATATTGTAGGTTATTGTTCAGTAATTTGTATATTAATTAGAGCGTTAATTGAAATATTTTTCTTAATGAATTCTGCCAGCATCAATGTATCTAATACTTTTTTTTTTAAATTAAATTTCAGACATGAAATTCACAGCCCACATTAAATTTAATTAATTCTACCTCTTTTCATTAATATCAGAAATAAGAATAACACTACTGGTAGTGTTCACATGGTTGACTGTTTAGGCTATTCATTCTTATGAAAAACCACAGAGGTATGCATTAAAGATAATCCTCAACAAAATCATTAATTCAATCAGCAATATTTACATATTTTGTTTTAGAAAGTTCACATACATTGACCTGATTTATATTCCAAATTCATGGATTGTTTTCTAAGAATACAGTAATAATAGAAAAGAATAATTTGTCCAGAAATTTGAAATTTCTAATATATTCAGTTTATAATTGTTTTGGTAAATATTGTAGAATATTCTGAGAAATTGATATAATAATTAATATCTGACCTTTACATAAGCAATATATGCTGAAAGATTAACCCCAAAAGCACATTCAATAATTCAGAATTGCAAGTTATTACAATGATTTATTGCAAATTGTAGAGACTTTAAAACTATGGGACATATAGTAAACCACAAGTAAGTACATTGACATCATTACCAGTAAGCAATAAAACAATGTAGTGATGTTACTTAATTAAGTTATGATTACAATTCTGTAATAATTTTTAACTGCAACTATGTGCAATGAGTATTTATTTGCAGTTTTAACCTATACTTAGATAACTGATATTTTATTTAGTGTCTGGAATATAAATTTATGATCACAATTTTTAAATATAAAATATACTTTATAACCATACTGTAAATGTGTCCATATTGTGTAGCAGAATATAAATCATATTTTTTCATAGTGAATTTAACCTATTTTAATTTTCTTTTGTCGATTTTTAGTATTGATAAAAAAGTTTGTAGACAAGAATTTTAGACTATAATATCTATCTTCCTTCTGATGAGAATTTTCAAGGCCATCAATGAATACAATTTGAATATATACAATTTTATCATTTCAACATTCTTCTTTCCTCAGGAAATATGACTTATTCTAAAATATTATCTGATATATTTTCTTTATCTTCATCTGTTTTGATTTCATCTGACTAGTATTTATTTATTTAATATGTGAACTACACGCTGACAGTGATCAACTGAACTGAGAAAATAGAGTATCAACAATTGCCTTTATTGGATCTAGAACAGAGGAGGGAGGTGATACTACTGTGGGGGATAGTGGGCCTCCCAGTCATTTGCAGGAGGCCAATGGTCATCACAATTATTTTGAGGAGATACTGGGGGAGTGTTGGCAATCCTTATTATTTATAGGAGAGATTCTATGGAAGTATCTTAGTCTTTTGCAGGGGATAGTTTTAATAGGAGAATATTGGCCATTTCATTTACTTGCTAAGGATGAGACAAAGGCAATGGTTGGGATATTAGCACTCCTAGTAATTTGTATTTCTATGGTAATAGGGGAGCAATGGCCATCTCAATGATCTGGAATAAATATTACTAGTTGAGTATCAACTGTACTAATCTAATAATTTGTATTAGTAGATTTTAGGGAACTGACATAATAATTTGCTGCGGATACTTGGAGAAAGTTATTTGGCATTCCGCTTATTTGTATGAGGATGTGAGGCAGGTATTGGCCTTCTGCCATTTTTAAGTGGTACTTGTGTGGCTAACCCTCCTAATAATTGGCGTAACGATGTTTACCAGTAGCAATAATAAAATACAGGAATTTACACATCTTATGCCAAGGGATACAAGGCACAATAAAAATAAATAAAAAATAGATAGATAACAGTTGATGATCAACATTGACTCTAGATGAAACAAACATTAGACATTTAAAGCAGTAAAATTAGACAGGCAGACACATTTTGTATATTGCTGGAAAAACTATTCAAGCCTAGTTGAAGCAACCAAAAAGGCCTTATCACCAGCTTTCTTATTAGAAAAAGGTATGTGAAGGCCAAAGGAAACATGAACATAGATTATGATACCCGTCCCAGGCATTTTCAACAACTGCTACAGAAGGAGAATGCAGTGTGGTATGCTAATTCCATGAATACTGAACTAATTAAGAAAGTTTGGACATAAAAATGTGTCCATGAAAATTATAAATTTAACTCTTTACTAAAGCTGAAAAGTACTGTAAAGGTATTTTTTTCTACCCTCAGTTTACCCTTGCCTATGAATATAATTTTTTAATATCTACTTAATTCTCAACTTTTATTAAAATAGCTTGCTTTTTTATCTTTCAGAATACTGTTATGCAATATTTTATCTGAGGGTAGAACAGTTCAGGTGTTTTGAGTGAGTGTAATATTACTTTCTCTTTCAATACATATTTCTAATTATAAATATTGATGTCAATTTCTTTTTTCTACCCAGTTTCATGCTTAAAACTCTAATTTTCAGCATGACGATATTTAATTTTTAAAATTTTTTCTGAAAATTTTATTTTGGTCTGCAAGCTATATCTCCACTGGAGTGTACTAGTATGAGTTGTTTTTGCTGCTGTCAAAGAATTGTCAGAATCTTTCTATTTCCTGGAATTGAGTCTGTTACCACAAAATCAGAAATTTAGCATTGAAGTTAGGCGCAATCTACAAATTATCCCCAACGACAGAAACGCGTCTGGGAAAACCATGTATTACAAACGCGTCTGGGAAAGCGATCGTCTAATTATCGTGCCTCATGAATATTAATAAGCTAGTCGGAATATGTCCCAGACGCGTCTAAACCGGTTTATGCTGTTGAACGCGTTTGCCATGGTTTCTATTGTTTTGGGCGGCAAACGCGTCTGTGTCGTTAGACCAGGCCCCGGTTGAACTACCGTTTTTGTACAATTTAAAATACTGAACAAGTTTTACTTTGAAATGAACCAAGTTCAAAGTTTAAAGGCTGCATAGTCCTAATAGTTAAATTAAGTGGTAACGACGATAATGGCAGCACATGCATGTAGGCCTAAGTGCCGTTTGCTCTGTCGGAAAGACCTATCTTCGTTAAATAGCAGCCTACCAGTTAAGAAGCTGACGACGAACGAAAAAACATTTATCAACTCCCTGCACACATATCACATGGGAACACAAATGGACGCCAGTATTCGCCAAACATCATTCAATAAACTATA